>NW_022589723.1:35514809-35620985 GCF_004348235.1 Phoca vitulina
CCATCCATCCTTCCATTCATCCATCCATCCATCCATCCACCCATCCATCCATCCATCCATCCACCCACCCATCCATCCATCCATCCATCCATCCATCCATCCATCCATCCACCCACCCACCCATCCATCCATTCATCCATCCATCCATCCATCTACCCAACCATCCATCCACCCACCCATCCATCCATCCACTCATCCATCCATCCATCCATCCATCCATCCACCCACCCACCCATCCATCCATCCATTCATCCATCCATCCATCCATCCATCCATCCATCTACCCAACCATCCATCCACCCACCCATCCATCCATCCATTCATCCATCCATCCATCCATCTACCCAACCATCCATCCACCCACCCATCCATCCATCCACTCATCCATCCATCCATCCATCCATCCACCCACCCACCCATCCGTCCATCCATCCATCCATCCGGGAGGGCCTAACCCTCACTGCATTCAGAGGGCACACCAGGTAAATCAACAGCTCCCTGAGTCAGGAGATCCAGAGAGGGCAGCAATAGCGGAGTGTGAATGTGGTGATTGAAATAATGCCTGCTTACCCGGCGTCCTCGTGCGGACCGGAGCCTGTGCAAAACACTGCTGGAGTGATACAATCAGGCTGCTTGCGGCTGCCTGAGGTGAGGTCTCTGAGCCTTTCACTGGTGGGGTGCAGTCAAAGTGCAGTGCACTGTGGGGGCACTCCTCAAACCACAGGGGGCAATGATGGGGAGAGGGCATGAGTCGGGGGGAGCACCTGCTCAGGGATGACCCACCTCAAATGGACCTGGCAGCACCTGCCTGCCCACCAGCGGGGCAAACACTAGGCCCTGGCCTTCTGGGCCCTTCCTGCTGCCCCAGGGCACCTGTTGTAGCCTGCAGCTGCGGCGGCCGGAGAGGGGCTGGGGCCCCGGGAGTGCATTGAGGGCGTCCCCTGCTGATGGTGGGACTCCCTCTGCGAGCACGTGTGTGCCACCCGACACACGCACGCACAGACACAGTCACTCGGGAAATAGTCACTAAGCTCTTTGCACCAGAGCTGCTTTTAGGTGTTGGGAATATAGTAGTGGGGGGGGGGGGGAAGGCGACCCTCATGGAACTTAAATTCTCGGCAGAAGGGGTGGCGATTAGAAAGGAGACTACATGGTCATTTCTCTGTCCACTATTTAAATCCAGTCCCACAGGCCACCGATTTCCTGTCTCCCTCTTCTTTCTGCCCACAACCCACTGCAGACGCTTGGGAATCTAGAAGGCCCTCAGGAATGGTCCTGCTCTGCCCTCTCTCCTCCTGCCCCCGAAATTAGCTTTGCCTTTAACTCTTGTCTTCCCTCGCTTCACCCCTGCCCTGCTCTCTGCACGCCACCTCCCATCTCCTCAAGGTCTCTCCCCAGAACTTTCTCTCCCACAGGGCACTGGGAGATAGGAGCTAGCCAGCCTCAGGGCTCACGTCAGCCTGGGGAGCTCAGGGAGGATCTCTGCCCGCTGCGGCCCTGCTGACAGGGTGGGCTCTGAGGGCTGGCCCACCTCTGAAGTCAGCCTGTGTCCCCTGGACATCCCCTGGGCCCTCCTGGGCCCTGAACTGTAACAGTCACCATTTAGTAAGCACTTCATCCAGGCCAAGCTCAGGCTCAGCCTTTATAAGCCTCAGCTCGTTTAACCCTCCCGACAACCAGGGCAGGAACCTTCCCTGTAACTTCGTTAGGGGGCCTTCCCAAGGTCACAGAACAGAAGAGTAGCAAGGTCAAGGCTGGCTCTGCCTAACCCCCAGGTTCATGTTGCTGCTCTGTCCCCCTGCTCTCTCCGGACACTTTCTCTGGGGGAGCTTCTTTTGTCCTCTAGTGGTGGCCAATGAAACCCAACACATGTGTCATCGGGGTGTCTCCTTTCATACAGTGAATGTCTTTCTGGACCTAGATAACATATCTGCAGTGGTGGGATTTCAGGTGGATGGGGGCAAGGCAGAGAATTTTCATTTGGGAAATGGGCTGTCCCAGAGGTCCCACCACCACCCCCTCCAGCAGATCTGCGCCCATAAAACCGGCCCCTCCCTGCCAAGTTAAGCAATCAGACACCTCTGTCCCCCCCGTTCGCTATTTACCCAGCTTGGCTCCAGGGCAAATGTTCTAGACCTATTAATTATCACAGGATAATTAGGGATAGGGAAATCCAGGCACAGATAAAATCAGCACCTCCCCCCACCTACCCTCACCCTCCCCCTGGTCTCCCGAAATCCTGGGATATGCTGTGTCTCCCCATCATCCCCATCCCACGGCTCCCACCAGAATGAGCCAGGCCAGTGCCAAAGTGCCCAGAGGAGAGCTGAGCCATGCTCGGGCCTGCCCTGGCTGCTCGAGTCATGTTGAAATTCCCATAGAAAGCCTCCTTCCACCCGCCCCACAGATCTGGGGCACCTTAAGGAGCCACGTCCTGGCTCCTCACCCCCAAAATTCAGACCGCCGCTCCCCCTTCCCACCTCCCCACTGAGATGGCAGAAAACACGCGATAGGATAAGGGTCCTTAACCAGACATCCATGCTCCTAAGAATGGACCACTTCGTTTCAGGACCCCGAAGACTGTGGGCAACATTTTTCATACATGTTTGTATCTGCATTTCTCTGAGAAGAGGCTAAGGCTTATGGAAGATCCTCAAAGAGCCCTAGGACCCCCAAAGGGGTAAGAATCTCTGGACAAAGGTGTCCCTGAGTGGTTGGGAGCACCAGCCACCAGTAGCAGAACTGTCTGCCGCCCCCAAGCCCCCAGCGCTGCTACTTGCCATGTCACCTCAGTTTCCCTCTCCGAAAAATGGGATCACAATGATCTCTACCACACGGAGTTGTCATGAGGATTAAAATAAAAGAGGTACACCATGCTAAGTACTAAACCCTATTCCTGGCCTGTAGTCAGTACTCGGTATCTGTCGACTACCATTTCTCATCCCCATTGAGGAAAGGAAGCAAGCTCAGAGAGGCTGACTGGACACGTGGCACAGCCCAGCCGGGAGCCCTCCCTGGAGCTGAGGCTGGGCGGAAGTCTGAGAAAGCCACTAGGGCAGCAGTGGCCAGAAGATGGTGTGGCAGGGGTGGGTTGTCAGGTCGAGGCGGGCCCGGAGAACAGAGATGCCTCCTGAGGGGTTGGGACACTGGAGGAAGAGCTCAGGCCTCGCTTGGCGTTTGAGCTCACGAGTTCCGCTCTGGCCCCAGCCACGGGCTGGGCAAGCTCCCCGCCCCCTCGGATCTCCTGTTTCTTGTCTCTAAGATGAGGTGGTCACAGAACCGATGTGGGGCCTTTTAGTCCACATCAAGGGAACAGAGAGGTGAGGCCCAAAAGTCTCAGACTCCATCCAGGAACTTGAAACGTGCTGCCGTGGGGATGCTGGAAACAGCGGGGCCCATGGAGTCCCAGAAGCCGGAGGCCGTCTGTCCGGGAGGCATCAAGCACCAGCACTAGGACTTCGGTGGAATCCCAGACTCAGTGACCCTGTGAAGCCTCCCGAGCAGACTGGGGGCCAGCCGGGCACTGCTGGGATCCGAAGGGCCAGCCACAAATAAGGCTGAGGGCTGCAGTGCCTTGGTTTTCTCCTTGGATCACTGCAGCCGGGCCCCTCCCGTTGGAACTTGAACATCACCGGAGAGACGCTAGGGTCACAGCCAAAAGGAAGAAGTGCTACCAGGGACCCAGGTTCAAGTGACAGTCAACCACCTCTTCCGTAAGGGAAGACCAGCACAGAGTCTCTCCCTGGGCGTCCTGTGACACCCTGCAGGGGAGCCCAGCTTCCCTTCTGGAAACACACGTCAGAGCTGTGCAGAAGCCCTTCAGGAGGCCTCCCCCACCCAACCCCGGGGGAGCCAAAACACCACTTAATCACACAACCAGGCCCGCCATGGTGGGCAGCCAGGGCCTGTGGACCTCACCCAGCTGCATACATCTGGTAGGCAGCCATGGCAACCCGGCGGCATGCAGAGAGCACTGGAAAAGCCGGTCCTGCCTCTCTGGGGTGGCAGTGTGGCTCAAGGCCGGAGCTGCCTCCTGTGCAGAGCCCAAGAGCCAGGCAGAGGCTCGGGCTCCTCCAGAGGTCACTGGTAAGGCAGGCAGCTTCAGGGAGGGAGGAGGGAGCGGGGAGGGAAGGAGATGGGGAGGGAGTGGGGGGGAGGAAAGGAGGGAGGAAGGGGGAAGGAGGGGGAGAGGGAGGAGGAGGGAGGGAGGAAAGGAGGACGATAAGGGGGGAGGAAGGAGGGGAAGGGAGGGGAGGAAAAGGGGAGGGAGGGAAAGAGAGGGGAAGAGGGATAGGGAAGGAGGAGGGAGGAAGGGGACCTATAGGGGGAGGGGGGAGGAGGCCCTTTAAGCCTCCCATCCCTCCCTCTTCCGTGCAAAATATTCTTTCTCTAGAAAATAATTAATAATAATCCCCCCTTCACCCTTCTCCTTTCTGAACAAGAGCTTTGTAACACTAGATGGCTGATCCGAAAATAACTATTTTGCCCTTAGACAGAGTCGTTTTTTAACAGGAGAAGCTGAGATATTTTGAAAGCCACCCCCGAGGCGAGGAGGTTATGCATAAGGCCCTAATTGTCAGCGCTCCCCAAAGGCAACGCTGTGTTCCAGGGGAAGGCGGCGGGAAGCTGGGCTGTCAGCGCCCCGGGGCCTGGGGGAGCCTACCTCCCCGCGCTCGGCCCGCCGGGCCAGCTCCCCGCCCGGCGCGGAGGAGATAAAACACGGGAACACAGACGATCTTACATAACCGAAGCGGGACTGAACATTTTCAGCAAATTACCTCTGTTATGAGCTCTGCCATAAAATCGCCTCACAAGTGAATTTAGTTTTTCTTCCCTCCGTGCCCAATCAATTAGCACATGAGTAATACCAAGCCCATTAGGACAAACTGATGCCGGGGGAGTTATGTCATCCGCTATAGAAATGATTGCTTAATATACCAGTTGGCTCCGAGGAGCTCTTAGCCACACACAATCTTGCCATAATCAATAGCAGCAGTCAAACGAAGCTGTTTCCAACCAGAACACTGCTGGGCGGTGCGGGGGTCCGGGCCCCGTGCAGGTCGCAGAGCTGAGTGGGCCCCGAGACCAGTGTGACCCCCACCCCTCCTCCCCACTCAAAGCCACCAGGAGCAGCCCAGTGGTGACTAAGAGAAATGGAAACTCGCAGAAAGACAGGAAGGGCACTAGGGCTTGGGGCTTCGGGGCTGCACTGGGATTTGCATCCAAGAGGGAAAGGGAAGGGGTCTAGATTTCTCTCCTCCGCATTTCCTAGCAACCGCGGAATAGGCTTTCCCAGGGAACAGCTAGAGGCTCCCATAAGACTCAAACCCTTATGGAATTGAGCATGTGGGGTGAGAACGTGTGTGTGCACTCGTGCACGTTGGCACACACGGGCATAAGCAAGGACAAGGACCTACACCCATGTGCATGTATTTACATGGATGCATGTATGTGCGGGGGGGGGAGCGTGCAGCTAGGCGCGCGCATGTGTGTGCGTGTGCGTGCGTGTGTGTGCACACTGGCAAATACGCACGTGCACCTGAGTGCCTATCTGAATGCAGGAGCGTCACGTGCAGGATGCAGCAATCCCACACAAGAGATGGCCTGCCACATCAGTTTGTCCTGTTACAACCCTGGGCTGAGGGACCCAGAGGGAAAAGCTGAGAGCATCCCCCCCTCCAGACCTGTGGTGCTAATCCACCTGGGAGGCACCTGGAAGGGCAAGTCCCCTGATCTCCCTGGGCCTGGGTTCCTCATCTGTACCATAAGATGTCAGTATGCCCCCAGAGGGCTGCGATGCGAGTTAGAGCACAGAAAGTACGGAGCGTGCCCGCCAGAAGACGTGTCCACCGAAGCAGGGCTGTTGTTATGAACCCCGAGCTCCTGGCATCTGCACCCAAGAGCCAGATCTCCAGCCCCTCCCTGCTCCAGGTGAGGCCTTGGGAGCCGCTCGTTCCATTTCCCTCCCAGCTTTTCAGAGAAGATTTGCCATATCCCCGAGAACTGGCAAATCCCCAGGGGATTGAGAGTCTGCAGCCTCAGCCCCAGGCCTTTCTCCCCTGGACGGCCCCTCTCCCCCTGACTAGTCATGGTGGCGGCTCCCTGGTAACAGAGTCCCTGGGCCCATGGTCAGGTGTACTGCTTTCTGCCAACGAGAAGCTCCAGGTCCAAAATATCTCAGCTTCTTCTTCTTACCAGGTCCCGCCCCATCCCAGACCCTGCACTCGGGGACGAGAAAACCCTCCTGTGCAACCCTTTCCTCCTTTACACATAAGGAAGTGGAGGTTTCCAAGGTCAGCCAGCCAGTTAGAGTGAGGGTTTGCCCCGGGCCCAGAGATGTGGGTCTAACGTGGGATTTCGTTCCCATGACAATGAGTGTAGGGAAACAAAGCAAGCTGGGAGGCAAAACTGGACCTGGGGCTCTGAGGAGGGGCTCATTAACACCTGGTGTTGGGGAGGAGCAGGGAAATGGGTGCAGAACTGCTCGGTCATCTGAAATGCTGCATCTTTGGAAGCACGCTGACTAGCTTCTCCTCCTCCCGGGCCTTAGTTTATCCATCCATAAAACGGAAGAATGGACCCCTAACCCCCCTCAATAGTTTCAACACTTACCGTCGCGCCATGTTACATGCCCCGCACACATCAAGCGCAGCACTCCACACAGGTGTCAGCACCCGGGCTCACTCACCCCCCTGCCCCGTGAACCCCCGGGGTCCAGGAGTGCTGACCACAGGAACTCTGCGAGACGTGAGCGTGCCCGGGGCTCCAAGCTGCTGCGTCTGGGGAACTCGCTCACACAGTGGTAGACCATGAAGGCAGGTGTGGTCTCTGCCTCTTTCACCCGGCTCCGGAGGGCCGAGAAGCACACGGCGGGGTGGCAGCACGAGGCAGCGTGGGGCCAGAGGCCAGCTAACGGCAGCATCAGGGGCTCCTCTGTACGGAGGGCCCAAGGGCTGGATCATAAGAACTATCGCTCCGTTCAAAGGCCTGCGAGGCGATGGACGAGCGGTGATCCAGAAAAGCAGACCACGCGCTCTGCTCAGATGTGAAGGCTTTTTGTAAAAAGAAGGAGGCGATGCCTGTCACAGGCCTGAGAGCTTGAGCCCAGGCCCTGCCGCCGAGGGGACAGCAAGCAAGCACGCTTGCCCGCATTGGAGGGGTGCTCTGACGTCAGGCGTTGGCGCACTGCCCCCTCACCTGGTGCTTAGATTTGCAAAAGCCCAGAGTCTTACGGGAAGGGTTACTTTGCCATGATTTTAGGAAAAGCAGAAAATGGGCTCCTTGGCTCTCCTGAAGGGCCCGGCTACTCTCTGATTTTCACAGGTAATGGGGCAGGAAATTGCCCATGGCGAATGAGCAGGACCTGTTACCTGTGGGTGGAAATGGGTAATGAGAACTTAAATCCAGGCGCATCACCGGATCACATTAGGGAGCCAGCTTGCAAAAATGATTAGGAAGGTTTTAATATCCACTGATCGGATGGATACCTATCTCCTGCAGTGACCTCAGACTCATTAACCTAGCGGTCCCTGTTCTGGCAATCAATCCCTCGTGCTGGAGTGGCCTCCATCCCGGACCTCTCACGGGGCCTCCCAGGACCCAGAGATTCGAAATAATTAAAATCCGATGTGGCATGGTGCAACCAGCTCCCCTTAAGTGAAGCTCAGATAATCAGACCTTGCCGAGCAAACAGCTCTCACCTTCCTGCCCCTTGTGGGAAACTGAGTGCAGGGGCAAAGCCGCTGGGGCAGGATTCCACTTCTTTCTCTCTCTCCCTGGAGGCAAGGTGCTACCATGAGGCCACTGGCCCAGGGGAAGGAGCACCAGAGCCCAGAGACCTTGTTACCAGGTCCCGCCCCATCCCAGACCCTGCATTCAGGGACGAGAAAACCCTCCTGGCCCAGCTCATTTCTGGTCCTCTGTCATTTGACTGCCCATAGAACTTGCCTAGGGTCCCAGAGTCAGTTCCTCACATTTCTCCACCCAAAACTCACCCTCTCCTCCCCAGCCACCATCTTTCTTTCTGTACTCAATTTGGTACTTTCTTTCCCCTTACAATTCTTCAGCAAACCCCATCATCTGGTCTTTGAAAATGGGTCATCCATCCCTGCACCTGGGTCTGTGCCTGGATTATATCAGCCTCCTCCTCTTAGACTTCCTACTTCAAGCCTCTTTGTTCCAGGAAATCTGCCCTTGGATGCAGCGCTCAACACACCATCCTTCTGTCTAAAATCAGCAGGGGCTCTATGGAACGTGCTGCTCTCCATAATCCCCCAAAGGGGCCTTGGGTCCCTCCATCCCTCTGGACATGCACCTGAGTCCCAGTGGCCACTCCTCCTTCCCCACCAGCCTGCTCACCTCCAGGTGTGCTCTCTCTCTCTCTCTCACCTGGCCGCCAGGCTGCCTGGCTCCCTACCATTCCCCAGCTTTCTGTGCCCCCCCCCCAGCCTGTCTTGGCATCTTCCTAGGGAAGCTGGACCTCCCAGCTCCATCTTCTGTCGCTCCTCCCCAACACCTGGGGGCTCCTGCAGCACTGACCGTGTGTCCCTGGAAGCTTCTTACAAACTCCTACCTGCTGGGGCGTCATTGCTGATCTTGCTTTAATTCCTCCGTCTGAACATTTTGTTTCTGCTGATGGATGAGATCTTGGAGAATCCTGTCACCCATCACCCCGGCAGAGCCTAGAGTGTGTCTCGTTCAGGGCAAATATGCAGCTAATGTTACTTTTTGTTTAATGACTTCAGGATACGCCCTCAAGGAGTATTCCACTAAATTTGTAGTCGCAGAATTTAGAGCTCAAAGGGACCCAGGAGCCCCCTGTCCAGATGAGGAGCTGAGCCCTGTCCTTCCCCCACTGCCACGGGGGGGTTAGAGTGTAACATGAGAAGCAACATTCAGGTTTTGTCTGGATCTCAAAAAATAAAAATAAAAAAGCATAAGCTGGGTATCAGAAGAGGTGGGTTTGGATCGAAGCTTTACCACTTCATTGCTCAAGTGACTTTGGGCAAGTCATTTGACCTCTCTGGGCCTCAGTGAGGAAGCTGGGCAAAATGTAGTCCAAAGTGTGCATTTTTGTAGTATAGGTAAATATACATATTCATACACACGCGCACACATGCACAAACACACACACACAGAGCTCATTTGTTTTGCCCTCAGAGCTTTTGTAGTCATTGGCTCCAGGCTGAGTAATGGTAGAAGAATGTCATCTGCAAGCCTCCTGAGTCCAAGCTACTCAGAAGTGGCACCCATCCCATCTGCAGCCAGCCGCCTTCTCCTCCCCTCGTGGCCCCTGAGCCAGACGGGTCAGCCCACTCGGATGCCAGGCCAGGTACCTTGGTAAACCCAGGCTGTTGCACACGCTCCTCGAAATCTGGCATGGAAGGGCCCACACGGGGCCAGTCTCCCTTCCAGATAGGACCCTTGCAGAGAACGACCCCAGGCTGAGAGCCTGGAGGCTTTGCCATCTTTTGAGGGAGCAACCCACTGATGGTCCCAGCAGCCAGAGAGGGCAACGGTCACCTGGCCAGGCCCCTCCCTTGGCGGCAGCCTCCGTGCTTCTGTCCTCATCACTGTGGGAAGCCACCGTGTCCAGGGTATCCAGGCCGGGACCCCTCATGGAGACCCAACAGCTTTGCAATCTGAGGGCATGTATTCTCCCGAACCAATCCCGGAGGGCTGTGGGGTGGGTGTGGATGGTGCCCTAATGCAGGATAAAGAGGGGTGAAGATTCCTAATGAATGCGCGGTAGGAGGAAGTTCTGGGAGAATGAGGCCCAGAAGCGAGTCCCTCACCCCGGGGGGCTCTTCAAGAGCATCCCTGGGCCTGGCTGCCGACCCCACAGGAGATAAGAGGTCTTTCTTCCCCGGTTCTTTATTTTGATAGAAATGGCCATCCATGATTAATGCATGGAGCACTATTGGGGAGGAGGCCACTGGATACTTTCTGAAATAGCTCCCAACTTCCAGAAACACGAAAGGCCATTAATTATTGATGCTCAGGTGTGAGATCTGCGTCTGTGGGCGGAGCGGCTCTGAGATGCTTTTCTCTGTAAAGCTGACATAACCCACTGGGAAGGGAGCGCTTGGTGGGGCGAGGGGCCACGCGCAGGCCGACAGTGCAACCCCTCAGCCCCGCCCGCCGGGCGCAGAGGCAGACCCCCCAGAACCAAATTACCGTTCTATTAATACCATTATTGTCTATTAAAAAGAGCCCCCCCACCAAGGCAGCCCACGTTCCAAATCAGGGCGCCTCATTAAATCCCCGTTGCAAGCAAGACCAGGGCTTTGAGATCAAGAAAAACCCAGCACTGAAAAGGAAACAGACACCACCTCGTCCTTATTTATGACACAGCGCCTTGTATATATATGAGAAGCCGGCCATAATTTGCTTATAAATAATTGACTTCTCCTAGATTAAAATCTCTGGAGGGGCTCTCAGTTTATCCACAACAAGGCGCTCTGCCTACGTGCAAATTAGGCCCTTTCAGACCTGTCTTATCTCAACCCCCAACATTATGAAGAGTGATTTTTTTTCCTTCATCCCCTGTAATAACCTTCAACTAACCTTTAAACCGGAGTGAATAATTTAAATCTTATTTTCATATCAATGGAAGAGTCAAGCCAAGCAATTATCTTTTATCTGTATACTCTGTCGTCAGGGCGGCAGGCATAATCAAGTTTTCCCAAGCGAGCCAGATGAGAGAGGAAGAGTGGAGAAGGAGAGATGGTATCTGAAGACATTAACGCAACAATGAATTATTCAATAATGAGTACAAGATCTGTCATAACACACGCACGCACACGCGCGCGCGCACACACACACACACTCAGCTTTACATCTGCCCGTTGTTCCAGGCAAGCCAAGGCTGGTGGGCTGGGGGAGGGGTGCCAGGAAGGGGGTCTGGGCTAAGCATGACAAATCGGCAGCTCATCTGCTCAATTAGGACGGAGAGCAGGTGCGCGGGGCGCGTTTGCGGCCCAGGACGGCACTGTTGTGGGCCAAACAACAGGCTGAGGGAAAACACCTAATTTGCGTGACAGTGATGTAGAGCTGCTCGGGTTATGATTTGGCTAAAGGGAAGGGGGTGAGCAAGAAGAATTTCAGGGAGGGGGAAGATAAAAAAAAGAAGGGAAGATTAAAAAAAAAAAAAAAGGCAGAGAAAAGGTTGAAATTCCCCAAGGTGCTCATTAAAATTCTACTGCACGCATTTCTTCCCTGGGTCCCCCTGGACTGCCCGTGATCATTTTTATTAATTCATAAAATATCGCACCAGTGATTGAGGCTGATGATTAGTGGAGCCAACAAACACAAGAGCTGGTGAAATATTGCAGCAGCTCCTATCAGGTCCCTCCAAGTGAAGACACAGACGTCACATGAAAATTCATCCTCCAGCTTGGCCTTGGGCGGCCGGCTGGGCTGCAGGGGCGGCGGGGGGGGGGGGGGGCCCCGGGGGGGGGGGGGGGGGGGCACCGGCCCCCACACCCCACTCCTGCCGCCCCAGCTGTCTCCCTCATTGAGACACCCAGAGGCACCAGCCGCAGACATCTCCCATCCCCATTTCTTGGTTGATGGAAATGCCTGCTGGAGACAGAATGTCCTTTCACCTACCACGTGAGATGGACTGTCAGGTGCTCACAGGCGGCCGCTTGGAGGTCTCCCCTGGAAGCACAGCTCCTGGCCTGGCAGGTGTGACGGCTGTGTGTGATGCCACCAGCCCTCACAAAAGCCAGGGGCTCCCACAGGTGCCCCGGGCTCTTTGCGAAATGTGCACACCCCCTCCCCCGGCCCACAGCTTCCATTCGGTGGTGCCACGCCCATTTTACAGGTGACGAAGCTTGAGCCTGGCCAAGTTCAGTAGCAAGAGTGATGTCTCAAGGGTAACAGGGAGAGAGGTCCTGGCTGCAGGGAAAGCAAAGTGGAACTGGTGTTCGCTTAGAATGATTGGCCTCTCGGGCTTCTCCTGTCACTCTTTCTCCTTCTAGTTTGCGACAGCACTTCCTCTTTTACTGACTGTTCTAGCCTTCATTTCTTTCCATATTTAAGACACATCATATACTTTGTGATGTTAGGTGGGACCAAAGACTAGTTCAGCTTTTCTCAGCACGAGCCTCACTCTGGGGGCTTACTAAATTAGAATCTCAGGGAAGGAGGGAGGCCCAGGAACCTGCATTTAACCAGCTTGCTAGGTCCATCTCCAGCACTCAACACTGAGGACCACTGGCCCAGAGAGATTAGAGCCTACAGTCCCAGCGGCACAACCAGAAGACCTTTTAAATGAAAATAACTCCCTAGGCCATACCTCAAGGATTCAGATCTGGGGTGACACAGAAACACTGGTGTTTGTTAAAGATTTCCAGGTATTTCCAATCAGCAGCCAGCACTGAGAAACACTCAGAATGATGATACTAGAGGAATCTCCCCGATCCTACCCTCAGTTCCCAGTTATTAAATATGATCCCACCCACCCCCATTTATATGGTGCAACTATAGTAGGCAGGAAAAACATAAAACAGGTAGAATGAATTACTTTAAAAAAATATTCACAATCCCATTACTTTTAGACCTTGGACACAGAGTCCAGGCTAACTTGTATACACAGACGCAATATTTCAGTTTGTACTTCTAAAACAGCAATGCTATCTATAATGCAGGAATGAAGATATTCTAAGTTCTTATATGCTCTGCTTAAAATCCTTTCTCCTCCCGGTTAGCTTGTGTAGACATCCAGCTTGCAATATACACATTTTGCATTTAAGGTATTTGGATAGCTTCTACTGGGATCATTTTAGGCTTCTGAGCTCCCAAACAGAGAGGAGGTATACAAAGGCAGTTTTCATCCTTTGAGCTTGATTTCAAAGAGAAGCCTTGTTTCTCTTGAGCAAGGATTTGCATTCTAGACTTATTGACAATATAAACTATAAAACTGATTGGGTTACCTTCTTTGGTTTAGCCCCTGGGAAGCTCAGGCCAAACTTGCTGCTTCCATCCAACGAGGTTATGATGTATGTATATTGACCTTCATCTCTCTTTTCTGCATCAGGGTGTGAGTAATAAATACAGACAAAGGAAAATAAAGTAAGTAGGGGCTTGTTAGGGTACCTGTTGGACACCCATCTATCATCTCTCACACTGGAAAGTCACGGACTCAAATGCCTGTATGGATGAGGCAGAGAATGCAAATGAGTGAAGCAGGCCCTGGAGTGCCCTAGTGGGGGGCTGCGAAGACTATGGAAAACTGGGGGGCACATGCTCCCTTTAAGGGCTCAGAAATTTAAAAAAATAATAAAGTCACCACTGTGTTGGTCAGTCAAAACAATCTACAGGCCACATCGGGCTCACTGACAGCCAGTCTGCCCAGTCTATCAGGGGCATGCCCAGGGCCCAGGCTTCTAGGACAGAGACATAAGGGATGAGATTGTTTACACCAGCAGCCAAGTCCCCATGCCTTATTTTTTCACTTTAGAATTACTATTGCAGCCTGAATGGGAGGAAACGCATTCAGTTCCCGATTGAAGGAAAATCAGTGTTCAGGAACTCGTTCGTAAAGGGGCTACGGAATGAGGTTCATGGTTTCTCCTCCCAGAACTCTGCTCTGGAGTGTTGGGAGTTATTATAAAAGCAATGCATGCTCATTGTAGACAAAACAGAACCATGGAAATACACCAAAAAGAAAACAAAAATACGGACAGGCAAAACACATAGAGATGAGCTAATGGCTGAGCATCTCAGTACACATATTCCGGGCATGTGTGTGTGTGCTCGTGTGAACGTAGTGCACAAATGTACTTTTGTTTCCAACTTACATTCCTTCGGGAACTTTCTTCTTCCAGGGAAAGATTTACTATTTTCCTAAATTATTTTCTTAGTCTCCAGAGGAACATGGTATGGGAATCACAAAATCTCTTCCAAACCTTATTAATCACGTGAGAAAAATAACTTAAAACAGAAAAAAAAATTCAAAAAAAAAAACTTTACAAAATATTAGAAGAAAACCTTCCTGAAATTAAAAATTATGACTCTAAACTAAAGGGAGAAAATGAAAAACAAATTATACCATGACACATCTCAGTGAAATTACTGAACCATTAAGAAGAACACAAAAATCTTTAGGATATTCTGGCTAAAAATATAAATCACTTTTAAGAAGTAAAATCAGGATGATTTCAAAATACTTCACAGAAACATTTTATGCCAGAAAACATTATAAAAATATCTACAGGGTTTGGGAATGGGGAAAGTAATCACCAAATTTTATACCCAGCAAAATTGTATTCATGTATAAAGATAAAAAAAAGACACACCCAAACTGAATGTGAACACACAAGGGATCAGAGACCTAAACATATGAGTGAAAACTATAGAAGTTCTAGAAGAAAATATGGGAGAAATTCTTTGCAACCTTGCAAAGTTTTCTTCCATAAGAGTGAGCAAAGGTTTACCAGATAAGACACAAAAACACAAACTATAAAGGAAAAAATTGATTAAGTAGACATTACCAAAATTTAAAACTTCTGCTTTCAGAAAATCATCATTAAAAAAAAGGGGGGGGGGCAACCTTGAATGGGAGAAAATATTCACAATATGAATATATGACAAAGAATTTGCCTCTGGAATGTAAGAACATTTATGGCTCAATCATAAAAGAAAACCGAATTTTTTATTTATTTTTTTTTTCTGAGGTGAGGGGGAGAGGCAGAGGAGAGGGAGAATCTCAAGCCAGCTCCACACCTAGCAGGGAGCTCAACGTGGGGCTTGATCTCACAACCCCAAGACCATGAACCTGAGCCGAAATCAAGAGATGGACGCTTAACTGACTGAGCCACCCAGGTGCCCCAAGAAAACTTAATTTAAAATGAACAAAACATTTGAAGAGACTCTTTACCAAAGAAGATGTATGAAAGCTCATTAAGCCTGTGAAAAACTGCCCAGCCCATTCGTTATGGCAAATGCAGATGATAACCACAGGAGATAGTACTCTATAGCCCTAGGATGTCTAAGATAAAAAAGGACTGACAACACCAAGTGTTAGCAAGGACAGGGCAAAGTAGAATTCTCACGCGATGTGAGACCACCTTGGAAAACACTTTGGTGAATTTCTTATAAAGCTAAGCATACGTCTATCCTATGACCCAACCATTCCGCCACGAAGTATTTACCCAAGAGAAGTGAAAATATGTCCACGTTTATAACAGCTTTATTTGTAATAATCCCAAACTGAAAACAACCCAACTGTCCATTAACAGATGAGTAATTAAACAAGTTGTGATATTTCTGTGCAGTGGGACACAACCTAGCAATAAAAAGGAATAAACACGACGACATGGATGAATCTCAGACTTTATGCTAAGCAAAAGAAGTCACATACAGAAGAATACAGACTTTATTATTCCTTACCTACAAAGTTTTAGAGCAAACTAAACTAATCACTGTGATGGAAACCATATCAGTGGTTGCCTGGAGTCAGGAGTGGGGAGACATTGACAGTAAAGGGGTACAAGGAAGCTTTAGGGATGATGGAAATGTTTTATATCCTGGTTGTGGAGACAATGGTTACATGGGTATATACATTTGTCAAGTCAACAGCTTGACTTGTCTGTATTTAAAATACAATGTGTGAGTTTTAGTTTATGAAAAGTGTACCTCAATAAAGGCATACTTTTTTCTTAAATAAAAAGATCTCTTACAAATCAATAATTTAAAAAAACCATCAACCCAATAGATTACTGGGCAATGGATATGAACAAGCAAATGAAAACAAGTCAATGAAGGACAAATTAATGTGAAAAAAATGTTCAAGCTTACTTATAATTAAAAACACATAAAATAACAGTGAGTTGAGGCACCTAGGTGGCTCAGTAAGTTAAGCGTCTGCCTTTGACTCAGGTCATGATCCCAGGGTCCTGGGATCGAGTCCCACATCAAGCTCCCTGCTCAGTGGGGAAAGTGCTTCTCGCTCTCCCTCTGCCCCTCCCCTTGCTTGTGCTCTCTTTCTCTCTCTCAAATAAATAAATAAAATCTTAAAAAAAAAAACAGTGAGTCATTGCTTACCCATTAGGTTTACAAATATTAACCAGATTTATAATACACAGGGTTGGGGCACCTGGGTGGCTCAGTCGTTAAGTGTCTGCCTTCGGCTCAGGTCATGATCCCATGGTCCTGGGATCGAGCCCCGCATCGGGCTCCCTGCTCAGCGGAGAGCCTGCTTCTCCCTCTCCCACTCCCCCTGCTTGTGTTCCCTCTCTTGCTGTGTCTCTCTGTCAAATAAATAAATAAAATCTTTAAAATACACACACACACACACACACACACACACACATATATATATAATACACAGGGTTTTGTGGGATATGAGGAAACAGGAACTCCTATACACTTCATCATTTTACAATGAATTTGATTTATTTTTATAATGAAAATTTTCAAAAACAAAACCAGTTCATCCCTCTCTTTTGTCCCAAGTCACTTTATGACTAATCATTGCTCATGAAAGTACACAGTCCGTAGCATGGCAGGCAAACCCTCTGTGCTCTGATTCAATTTCCCAGCATCAACAGTATTTATTAATGTGCACATTCTCTCATTTAATCTCCACAACAGCTTTAGGAGGTTGGGTCCTGCTGGTCCACTCGTTCACTCCCAGGACCTAACATGGTCTGGCCCATGGAAGGTGTTAAACAAATATTAATAGAAAATTGCCTGGACACCCCCACTACTTTCTTCTGCTCCTACACCAAGTCCCAATCTGTCTTACCTTTATGACGGATGTGCCTATTTGGTACGCAATGCTCTCAGGTGAAAGGGTGGTAAGCAAGACTGGGTGAACGAGAGGTGGTCTTCGCCTTGTGGCTGTGGAAGGCAAAGAGCTCAGCCATGACTTCACAGTCGGGCCATACTACCACAGGCAACTGCCTAGTATGGGCAGGACTCCAAGGCTAGCACCCAGGGCAAGTGGGACAGAACCTCCAAGTTTGCCTGGACTTGCTCCTTCTTCCTTGATTTCCTCTCATCACTAAAGACCCTCTCCTTGCTCCCGTAGTCATCAGGACCTCTGGATGTTGACCTGGGCATCACTCTGTTCCTCCTCTCCTTAAATACAAAGAGCCACCAGATCCTCAGTGGTCTCTTCTCTAAAGCCAGGTACCAAATCTGGCTTCTGCAATAAAGATTGCTAACCAAGGCACATTTTTAACTGGAGGGATGAGTCTGGTGGGATGATTATCTAGGGAGAACCTCCTTTCTCCTCTATTCCTGTGGGCTCAAGGTATATCTGGCAGCTCACGCCACCAGGCCCACAACTGAGTCAGCTGAACTGGTTGACTAGACTGTTGTCCCCACCTCCTACACTGCTCCTTGAGCCCAAGGCCTGATGGAAGAGGCAAACCTGTCAGACAGCGGAAGTCCCATCCTCAGTCAAAAGGCTATGAGTTAACTGGACAGCTCTACTAAGCATGGCACTGCAGCGACGCCCCCAACCCAACAACAGATGGAAGGTCTCCAATTAGGAATGGAGTTCTGAGCCAGGTTGGTTGCCAGCTTCTCCCAGACTCTTCCGAACCTGCTTGGACATCTCTTTGGGGAATGCAAAGAAAGCTGACTAAAGGGAGGAAGGAAGTTCCCACGTGGAGGCAGGAGTGAACAAGTAGCTTTAGGAACCAATGGTTTATCGACACTGAAATCTGGAAGCTCAGGGGAAAACTTTTTCATGAATATGTTTCTTTCAAATACCATCCAGGAGTTTACTGAAGGAAGTGATTCCTTCAGAAGCATGGGCAAGGGGGTCCAGGGTCTAGGGTGCTGATGGCCAGTTAAAGAGGAACCTCAGACTAGAAGCCCAACAGAGGGACTCAAGATGGAAGAGGAGGAAAGAGACCCTTGTGCTGGTGGCTGGCACCGACACGCGGCAGGAGACGAGCAGCACAGCCCAAACCTTCCCGGGGATCCTGGAACAGGCAGAAGGACACACGGTGGCCAGTGACTCCTCTCTCTGAATCTGTTCCCTCTGACAGCCCACTCTCCCTCCACAAGACCTCTGCACACCAAAGACATACCCCCAGAAGAGCTCCCTGCGTGAGACATCTGGTCACCACACAACAGCAGTCCCTGGTGCCCACTCTCACTTGTTTTGTCATTTCGTGTTCACAAAATCCTGTGGGGTGAGAACCATTATCACCCTCACTGGTAAGATGAGAAACAGGGCTCAAAATATTAAGGAACTTGTCCAAGGTCATGTGTCCCAGGACCCAGACATGCTCATGGCATTGGATGCCATGTTCTCTCAAGGATCGTGTCAGAGAGGGCCCTGGGTGAGGAGCTGGAGATCCCATGAGGTCCATCCCCTCCAAGGGCACAAATGGGCAGGTTAACAAGCCAGCTATGCTCCAGCCAGGTGGGAAGGGCATAAAATCAATGCACTTAGAAAGTGTGAAATGAGGGTACTTAATTAGGATGGCAACAGGTGCACAGAGCAGTACCGTTTTTATTCTCTTATCAGCTTCTTTAAGAAAAAAAAAGATTTTATTTATTTATTTGAGAGAGAGAGAGAGAGAGAGCACAAGCAGGGGGAGAGGCAGAGGGAGAAGCAGACTCCCCGCTGAGCAGGGAGCCTGATGCGGGGCTCAATCCCAGGACCCTGAGATCATGACCTGAGCCGAGAAGGCAGACGCTTAACCAACTGAGCCATCCAGGTGCCTCCGTACTCCTATCAGCTTCTTATCAGAAGGGACCAAAAGCTCCGAACATTATGAATTGGGGTAGGAGTTCTTTTCCAAAAGGGTTTTGGAAGCAGTGAGTTCCAATCCCAATTCTGCCCCCATCTGACCTTGGGGTAAGAGACAATAGGCACACCATAACTCTCGGAAGGTGGAGAGGATTAGGGGAGGACAAGGGTGGAAGGCTACCAAGGGCACCGTCTGGAGGCAGGCAGACCTCTCCTTTGAGGGCAATGGGTTCCGATCCGAGAGGGGACGGGCTGCACCCAGTGCTGTCTGCGGGGGCGGTGGCTCCCTAACCCGAGATGCTCACTGTCTTTTGCCGAAGTAACACCTGTTGTACCAACCGTGATGTACGAGATTCATCCATCACACACACCTCTCATCCTCCAGCCAAACTGGAACATAACATAAAAATCTGTCACCAGAGAGAGTGGTGACCATTTTGCTAAACAGATTGGATGCAAAGGAAACTATTCACATTCACGATGGCTCCCAAGGGCTCTCTCAGTTGGAGGTAGCACCCCGTGTCTGATTAGAGACCGTCACAATTCTGACAGTCACCGAGCAACATCCGACCTGGGGCCCTGCCTCCCACTTTCAAACAAGAACCAACCTGGACTCCAAAAGCAAACCAGCTAAAGAGAAGAAGCCACTCTCTCATCTTTGAGAACACTCCCAAGTCTCCCAGACCGTCCCAACTTCCTAAAGAATGGTCTCGGTGCCAACTGAAATATTGCCTTTGGTTGGGAGAGGAGGACCCACCAACCCAGTCAAATTATTCCACAAATATTGCTTATTAAATAACAGTTTAAAAAATAGATCATGTTCAGTGGTGAAAAACTACTAAATTATCGAATTCCCCGAAGCATCCTATAGGCTTTAAAGTGGCTCATGAAGCCCCATAAAAAAAGAAAAATGCAATCAATAGTCGAAAAGGAACGCTGGGCTCCCTGTCAGAACGCCTGTATGAGCCGACGCTAGACATCTTCATGTAATCTTTCCACTTAAACCAACGATTAAACAGATTAAACAGATGATTAAACAAATAAAGATTAATGAAACAAGTAAAGTAATCAAATCTGTATGGGTGTATAAACGAATGATTCCAGACAATATTAGAACAAATTGTCTAAAACTAATAGGGAATGCGTCCGTTCAGTACCAACAGCTTTTGTCGGGCTCTCACTTGGATGTAATCAAAACATTTGTTTAAACTAAGTTGGATAGGAGGCGCTAAGATGTCAGTTTCTTGAAAGAGAAAAATAAAACAAAAGCAATGTCTTTGGTAAGGAGATTGGCACCGCCAACAAGGCTGCATTACTGAGGAGCTGCGAGCTTCACGTTCGGGGTGCGTGGATGTCGCTCTGTCTGCTTGGTAAAACAGGCTCTGCCCACATAATAAATATGAGCAATCTGAAAGAAGACAGAGACATCTGAACTACTTGAGAACGTGAGAGGGAAAGAAACCCTTCACATCTCCTCTAGCTCTTTAGGAACTCCCTTTTAATTATTGGCCATTGATATGCTAATGACGGCGTGGGCTTATCTATTTCTTTTTCCTGGAGAGGCCAACTATTCCTTGTGTACTACTGAAAGGAGTAAAATGCTCTTTCTTAGCGTGGATGCTCTCTATTCAGACTTGTTGTTGTTGTTGTTGTTGTTGTTGTTGTTGTTAATTAAAACTAGTGAGGGTTTTTTGCCCCTGCTTAGGGTAGTTGCTTGGTTTCAACCACGCCCCAGCTGATGGGGGCTTCTAATTGGCCACTTGCTTGTAATTCCTGGCATAAGGAGTTTAAATCCTTGCAAACCCAGGTGTGGTCCTTGGCCCAGCAGCATCCGCCTCCTGTGGGAGCTGTGACCTGCTGCATGGGGATCTGCATTTTTTTTTTATTTTTTTATTGTTATGTTAATCCCCATACATTACATCATTAGTTTTAGATATAGTGTTCCATGATTCATTGTTTGTGCATAACATCCAGTGCTCCATGCAGAACGTGCCCTCCTCAATACCCATCACCAGGCTAACCCATCCTCCCACCCCCGGGGATCTGCATTTTAACATTTATCTCAAGGAGGGTTTGAGAAGCACTGATCTGCATGTTTTGAGCCCTGTGAAATTGCCTAGGCATGCTGGCAAATGGATGGAGAGGCAGAAGGATCATTATCATGCTCCAAGGTGAGGAGCCCCTACTTGTTTGTTTTTTATAAAGATACAAAGTGCCTCCCAGAATCCACAGATTGGATGGGGATTCAGTAATGTGCTGGAGCAACCATCTGACAGCCCTCAGGACGCCTCCCCCTTCTTGTTCTTCGGCTTCTCTCTGAGTCTCTGCTTCGGACTCTCTGCAAACCAGCTCCTTCTCCTCTACCACTTGTACCAATCACAGCCGCCTGCCCAACTCTACTCATGGACACGGATTACTTCCAGTCACCTAGAGATTTTGTCTTCTAGCCAAATTCCAAATGCTCTGTTTGGATAGTGACTACCCAGTCCAATCCGCGATGGCAGTGAGACCATGTAGAACAGCCATGCATATGGGGAGCCCATGCCGGAGCATGGAGGGTGTGTGTGTGTGTGTGTGTGTGTGTGAAACAGAGAGACACAGAGAGGGCTATCGTCAGAGAGAAGAAAGCACAGTAACTCCCCAAGGTCATGTAGTGGTGATACCAGGATTTGAACCCAGAGGTGTCCACTAAGGGCTTCAGCCTTCTATGCTTCTTTATTGTTACCTTCTCAGCTCCCTGCCCATCTCTGGTCTCCATAAGGTAAGTGAACCTTGTCATCATTCCCTTATCCCTTCTTCATACTGACATCTCCCTTTCCATACCCAGACTCTGGTCTTCATGCTCCCTGGCGGTCCCCCTTGCTGCTCAGAAAACACCTTACCCACCGGGGCTCTTTACTCTTGCCATCCGAGACCCTGATCTCGGAAGGTGATTGGCTGCCTGATCCTGATATGGTAAATAGCTGTGCGATGTTATGGACGCTAAAAACATGTCAACCCCCTGGGTAACTCACTGGTGTTTTAACAGAGACAACACCTCCTCTGGAAGGTGGAAACTGCAGGACTCTGACAAGCTAATAGGGGAGATACTGGGGAGAGAAACTGCTTTTTGGAATTCCTGAATCATTCCCAAATCAAGGGCTTGAGAGAGAGAGAGAGAGATCGACATAGAGCAGGAGAGAGAAAAACTTGCTAAAATGTGAGAAACATATTACAGATACAGACGTCTTCCCTACACCTGCTCTGCTGGATGAGTATCAGGAGTTGGAACTGGGGAATCTGTATTTTTAGTAAGTTCCACTCCTCCCCCACCCACCCTCACAGGTGACTGCATGGCCGTCCCAGGTGAACACTTGGGAACCAGTCAGCTGGCCCACGGGGACCCAGAGGGCCAGGGAGGGAACCTCATCCTATGGTCGAACGACAAGTTGGTGGTGAACTTAAGGCTGAAATCTGGATCTCTTGATGCATGTTTTAGTATGTTCACAAAGCAGGGCCAGGCTCAAAGAAAAACAGGAAAAAAAATTTAAAAAGCCAAGAGCAAAAACTTTCTTAGACAGGAACAGAAAGATCCAGAAGTAAGAGGGGTTTCATGTGTTCAGCAGCTAGCACCGGGGTAGGAATTCCAGAATTGCCCAGAGTCCTCCTCCCCACCCCACCGAGGGCACTGGTACAAAGGGACCACCCCTACTTGTCATTAATATCAGGCCCTATGGAAAGGAGAATGTCAAAGGCTTTGGAGTCCAAGGGGCCCTGGTTTAAGCTTTGGTTCTATGCTTTGTGTGATCTGAGAATAAGTTCCTTAATATCCCATGCCTCAGTTCCTGGCTGAGATCAGTTCCACGCCCCACCCCCAAGCAGAGCCCAAGAAATAGGCTCATCTTCAGGTCATTTATTTTGGAAGGGATCCAAGGAATAGGCATGAAAGACCAGCCAACACAACATGGAAGGCCGAATCCTGTATCATCCCATACTACTCAGGCCGCTGCTGGGGTGACCTTCTGAGCAGCCTCATGAAATACAGCACAGAACGGTGGCAGAGGAACGGAGAGAACATCCCACCACTGGCTTCTATTCCTCATTGGTCACAGGTAGCTCGGCAGCTGCCTTCTTGTACACTGGTTTCCCCAGACACCTTGTGCTTGGCCATCATAGAAACCCCAAGGCAGGAAGCAAGAGCTACAGGGCAAAGTTGGGAAAACCAGCTGGCCATCACAGTGACTGGAGCAAGACAGGGACCAAGATGTTCAGTGACACCAAAGGGTACTGATCTAGTTCTCCAAAAAGTCATTATAGCATAAGAGTAGAGCATCAGCCCGGAATCTGAGCTGCAAGCAACAGAAACTCGTTCTGCTTACTACAGGCAGAAAGGACTCTTAGGATCCACAGGAACTTGAAGAATAAGGCTTGGACAGTGGGGAAAACTGAGGTTGCTGCTGACAGCCAAACAGCTGACAGCACAACCAGCTTTTGGGGAGAACAGACTAGCCGGGGTATTTGCCCCACGTCCACTGCCACCGGACCCTGTCATGGGTCCTTTCGAACAGTCCCTTCATCTTTGACTATTTGCTCACAATTCCGAGTCCGGACCGGAGCATCTGACTGACGAGGCCTGCGCCTCTTGTCCATACCCTAAATACTCCAGGATGACCAGGGAGGGAGCCTCTTGCTCTATTTGCTTTCCTTGCTGGAAGACAGGGCTTTGCCTCCCACCAAGACTTCCCCAGAGGAAGGAAGCAGATTTAGGTTTGGGCAGGCCAAAGAATGCAACAAGCCACATGTGAAATGTGCCCAATACAGAGGCTGACACGTGGTAGGTACTCCATAAATAGCCGTCCCCGGGGCACGATAAAGTTGTCATTCTGACTTTCTCTACACGTTCTGAAACCCATTCTGGTCTCGTACCACACACTTGACTGACCAGTGGATTTCTGTAAGAAAGAGCAGTCTTTGTTAAGCAAACCCAGAGCCCCCAGGGGAAGACTCCCCGTGGGAAGAGGTGGGGGTTCTAACAGGTTCATAGCTGTCCTCGCTTAGTTTTGCTCCCTGCAGGATGCACTTTGATCTCTGCTGCCCAGAGAGAGGTTTGATTCTCCTGCAGAAGTCTCTGCGCCTCTCAAGCCTGGAGAGGTAAAAGTTTGTGCTTTGTTTGAATGAGAGACACGCTGCATTACACCATCGTGGCTTGGGAGCGTGTGAGATCCGGGAAGTATTCTCGAGAGCATCTCATTAGATGAGGATGCTGAGTACAGAAAAGGTGGTCCAAGGACACACAGCTAGTGAACGGCAGGGCAAGAACAAGATTCACGTACAAAACCCTGTCTGTCTTCCCTCTGGATCAGTGGGCTACCTGCCTTACAACATAATGATTTAACCTAATCACATCTATAACAACTGCATTTAAAAAGAGGCTCATCACCGGGTGTTATGGAAGACTGATGAATCACTGACCTCTACCTCTGAAACCAATAATACATTATATGTTAATTATTTGAATTTAAATTTTAAATAAATAAATAAATAAATAAATAAGAGGCTCCTGGAACACAGGACCAGACAGCGCCCTCCCTTCCCCCACCACTCATTTGGGAACAACAGTCATAAGGCTGGTGTTGACAGCACTTCGAGTGACCATGACAATGAGCCAATTTGAAGACCAAATGTGATCTCAGCTGGATCATAAAACCATGTCCTCCTGGATCGGGAAGGAATTTTGGAAATTGTAACGTCCAATTGCCTTGTTTTGTCAATGAAGAAAAATCCAGAGAGAGACAGGGACGTTCCCACGGTCACACAGCTAGTCGGTGGCAGACCCAGGCTTAGAATTTACATTTGATTCTCCCAGTTTGGCGCTCCCTCCATCCCGCTAAGCTGGCGAATGTTTCCCATCCCAAATCGCTCAGCAGTGGGGTCATCTCTGGCAAAGCCCTTGGGCAAAAATTTTGCCCTTCTTTTGTCTTCAGAAACAGCATGCTTCTACTCCACTTTGCAATCATGCATTTGCTGTCCTAAAATTACTGCAGCCTCATTTGCTTATTTTAGCAACAATGGGGCTGAAATTTACAGTCAGCCTGTGTGAGCTTCTCAAAGCCAGAATCAATCCCTGGGCGCGTTTGTCTCTGAGTGGATGCCACAAAGTGCAGACCAGCTATGGCCCAAAAAAATCAAGGAGGAGAAGATTTAGCGCGCTTCTGCCTTCCCCACATTTCCCGGGTCACTAAAGAAGCTACTTCCATTAAGAATTCTCAGTCATCTGTAACCCAGGAAATAAATCAGGTGCTCAACTGATCCGCACTGCCAGGGTGGCCTCCCCATCAAGCATCAGGGGGTTGGCACTGCGGGCACCAATATTTACAGATGGGGTCAAGCAGTGACACATCAGCCACGTTCTGAGAAGCAGAGGTCTTTGCATTCTCAACATCCACGGGTGAGGATGAAGGAAATGGAGCGGGCGAGACATTGCAGGCAGGCTCCGAGGACCTGGAGGGAAGATAGGAACTCCCAGGGGATCCACTTCATTACCCAGTGGTCTTTCCAATTCGAAGTGGTTGTTTGAATTGTGTGTGTTTCAGCAAAAAGCACGCTCTCCAGCTTCAATCCATCTTTTATTCCCACAGGGCCTAGTACAGTACCCCGCACGCAGCCGGCCCCCAGTAACCGCCTGCTGCAGGAAGTAATTAATGGGGTTAATGGCATAAGGCACTCTGCAAAATAAAGTGATCCAAGTTTTGCTCGCAGATCAAAGCTCTCCCCAGCCAGGGAACACTTCCTGAGCGAAGGCCCGACGAGGGCCACACGGCTCCTGCCTTCCAGACCATGCAATGTGGCAAAAGAAGCAAGCGGCACGCACATGGTGTGGCTGTCTGCCTTAAATGTTTGTTTTTAATTTAATTTTATTTATTTATTTGACAGAGAGAGACACAGCGAGAGAGGGAACACAAGCAGGGGGAGTGGGAGAGGGAGAAGCAGTCTCCCCCGCGGAGCAGGGAGCCCGACGCGGGGCTTGATCCCAGGACCCTGGGATCATGACCTGAGCCGAAGGCAGACACTTAACCGACTGAGCCACCCAGGCGCCCCTGTCTTAAATGTTTAATGTATTTTTTCTATTGCCTTCTTGGAAGGTAATCTTCTTGGTTCAGCACAAGGAACTGTCTCCTTTGGAAGGAGATTAGACTTTGTTTCAAAAGGGGTACAGAGAGACTGAGGCAATATTCAGTTATTGACACACAAAGTAGGATTATGCATCGGGGCAATAGTTGCATAAACCGAGCTGTTGTCTCAGGGAGGATTTCTACATTCCTTTATCTCCTCCATTAGTATGTCCACCGCCTCAGTTCACGGAGGCCTGCCAGTGAGTGGGCACGTCATGGGCCCTGTTCGCCATGAAGGCCGAGCAATGATTTGGAAATGAAAAGGGAGAGACGTAATGAGTGCAAGCCCCCACTGTCCCCTTCCACACATTGGATGGCCCTCTGAAGGAGGGAGAGGTGAGCCCCTGGACGAGGCTAGGAGCAGACTACAAGGCTAGTGTGCTGGACCCAGGGCTGGCCAGCACCCCCACCCCCACCCAGGACTGTATCCCGTGGGTGTATCAGCCAAGGGCGCCACTGAGGCCTGGCCAAGCCCAGGTCTCCCCCCACCCCCACCATGGGCTCTGTCAGTGAGTACCCCCGAGATAATACTCAGGTGGACAAGGCAGGGGGGCAGAGGAAATTCTGCCCAGGGGCTTGGATTCATCTTCCCGCCAAGGGGCTTCCCTTTTATAAGCCCCTTTCTCTACCTGCACCTGGACCCCATCTTAGCAAGTACAGGAGCTGAGTGTTTTTACTCAAATGAGTAAAAATTTTCCTAATGGGACTGTTTCAAATGATCAGAGCCAACTATCTTCAATCATATTAGACAATTAGTTAATTTTTTTCCCCTGCTCACCAAGATGGGGAAGAAAATCTGGTTACACGGGGAAAAAAGAATCAACCCGTTATACTTCTGCATATACAAATTTTGTGCGTCACCAATCCGATCAGTCATATACGCATCTCCAATGCGGGGCAGAGGGTAATTAGGGACAAATAAATGGGAAAATGGTAAGCTAGAGGAAGTCCAGAGCAGAACACGGTGAGGATAGGATGGGCATTTCTTGTTTCTGTCTGAACAGCCCGTCTTTCTCACTTCTTCGGGTCACCCTCCTTGGAGAGCCACACCTCCCTCCACCCACGTGGTCAGGGTGAGGTTGTCAGTCACCCCAGCCCTCCTCTCACCAAGGCTCAGGCAGATACCCTTCCGACCAGTCAGAGAGGTGTGTATCTACATGAATGGGGTGATTGGTTCAGGGTGGATACTGTCCCACACAGGACAAACAATCCTCTCTGCTCTTTAATAGAGAGATGCTTGGCGTGGAGAGGGTGGGGAGGGGAGAAAAGATATGTCTTGCTTTTAAATTTCAAGTCATGAGGAACCAGGCTTAGAGCTACCAGGGAATACACTTTTTTACTCTGTATGAGTAAAGGCCCTGACTCACAGAGGGAAACAAGGAAAAGAGATGGATGGGGAGGACGTAGTCCCAATGACATAATTTGTTCTCTTGGATCCATCTGTGTCTAAAGTTAACCTTAGACTCCGCAGTTACATGAATCACTAGATTCTACTTTTTCTTCTCAAGCTAGTTCAAGTTTTTCACAATACTACCAAAGAAGAGCCTTACTCACATAGAAAAGCCAAGAAGGCTGCCTGAAGCAGGTAGATCCAGAATGACATCTTGGAAGATGGGAAGTTTATTTGCTTAATTTTTTGGTTGACGGAACGTAGAAACTGGAGAAGAGAAAACGAGCTCAGATACCAGTAATGGCTTGTGGCATGTGGGGAAGCACAGGAGGGCCCAGGGCAGGTGTCGGACCTAGAGTCCGACCCAGCTTGGCTGGGTCCAAATTATCTAGACCCTGAGCAGCAAAGAGAGGAGGGCCCTTCTTTTTCCTACAGACTACGAAGATCCATGAGAGGTGCTTGAGCAGAATATGGCGATGTGGAAACAGTCTCACTGGGGGATTGCTCTGACCTTGACGCCAGAGATTTCAGGCAAAGGAAGCTATGACCTCCAAGTGGTCATCCCTATGCATCTCTTTACATCAGTGTCTGTAGCCATAGTTGGAAGGAGCATGCTATGAGGGACCATAAGAAACACGGAGTCCCATTCCTACTTTTACAGAAGAGAGGGGACACAGCCTTCCCAAGATCACTGGCAAAACCTGGACTAGGGTCTGAGTCCCCATGTGCCTAGATCATAAAGAAATGGCAGTCTCTTTACACAACTTTTCTCACAGGTCAGATGCAAGGCTTAACACCATCAGTTTCCTGTTGTTGCACAACAAACCAGCACACACACAGTGGCTTCCAACAGCACCCATTTATTAGCTCATGGTTCTGTAGGTCAGAAGCCTGGCACGGCATGGCTGGCATTTCTGCTCAGGGCATGACACCACTGAACTCAAGGTATTGGCCAGGTTGGGTTCTCCTCTGGAGGATCTGAGGAAAAATCCACTTTCAAGCTCATTTCTGTTGTTGGCAGAAGTCAGTTCCTTGTGGTGGTAGGACTGAGGACCTTGTTCTCTGGCTGGCTATCACCCCGGGGGACTGCTCTCAGTTTCTAAACCCCACCCAAATTTCTTGCCATGTGACCCCTCCATCTTCAAGCCATAAACGGTGTAGTGAATCCTTCTCATGCTTCAAATCTCTGATGCTCTCTTCTGCAACCAGCTGGAGAAAACTCTGCTTTTAAAAGGCCCAGGGGATTAGGTCAGTTGCACCCAATAATGTCTCATTTTAAGGTCAACTGACCAGTGATCTTAAGCACATCAGCCCAATCCCTTCACAGCAGAACCAAGATTAGGGGTTGACTGAGAGGAGAAAGTATATGTCCACTAGGGTCTGATAATCTGGGGGGCGCCATCTTAGAATCCTACCTCCCACAGCACCACAGTACCCCCAGGATGGGCTACCCATGAGGGGAGTCTGACAGCTTATTTCGTTGGGAAGGGGCACAAAATACGTCAAGCTCATCCCCTCGAGTAGAAAAAATAGAACTTGACTTAGGAGCCAGAGCGAGGGCCCTCTGGGCCAGCACAGCCATCGGAGTTGAGCAGCCCACTGAGGCTGCGTCACACAACTGTGTTGTTCAGTGAACTCTCCTCACAGTTAACAACACTATCTGTGATCCACCCAAGTGTGCGCATAAGACTCAGCGTAGCCACTAGTCGTTTCTCGGTAGCTCCCTCAGTTGGCATCCCTGGCTCTGTTACCTCCTACCATTAGTTGGCCCTGCCCATTCCACTCCTCTCTTGCAACAAACCCATGGGCCTCAAAAGAAGCTGCCCCATCCTGCACCCTCCAGGGCCAGCTGCTCTGGTTCCCAGGCAGCCTGATGGGGTCCCCAGAGTGGTGGTCTGTGCATGCGGCTAAGGGACCTTGCTGTTGCACCATGGGACCCAGCACCTCCTGGGCCACCGGATGGGGTCCTCTGCTGGTGACCCAGGACGTTCATCCAGAGTCCCATCCACCCCAGCCAAGCACCTTTATGTCAGCAGGTTTGCCCATGAGCCATGCGGTCAGTCTTTAATAAGTGGTCAGCACTTAGCTTATTTAATCAATTCCTCTACAGAGAGCTTGGAAGAGCTGCTCAAATAGAGAAATCCACAGGGAAACAAGGTAGAAGGAAGAACACACTGTTCCTCTCAGTGTGGCCTCTGATGTCCCTCCTTTCCCCCAGGAGCACTTGCCCTTTGGAGCACCCTGCTTCCCTCCACTCTGGAAGGTCAGAGGTCCCCGTGGGCCCCGCCAGCAGGAACCCCGGAGTCCAGGAGAAGCGGCAATGGCCACATTGTCCTGTGCTCCTGGAGAGGCCCGGCTCTGACCCTCCCCAGCTCCAGTAGGTCGGCTCAGCTCCGAGCAGTTTGTTTTTTGAAAATCTCATAAATTTCCAAGAAACTTCTCCAGACAACTGTCACGAGGCTGCACCTGCCAAACAAACACAAACAGAGCTCTCCTCCACCAGATTAGTTACTTAATTAAGAAGAGAAAGAGACAAGGCACATAATGTGGAGATAATTACCCATCTTGCCAAGTCTCCGAGTGTAGCGTGCCACACGCCAGCAAATTGCAGCACCACCGCTAATGCATATTCATCCAAAGTTGTAACTGCTGTGAACATTTTCCACACAGACAGCAATATGTTCAACCAACAATCTGAGCTCCTTCTCGAATTCCAGCATCTTCCCACACCCTTACCCTGCCTTCCCAGGCTCCTTCCCTGTCTCTCTGTGAAGGAATTTGCTAAACAAAGCAAATAGCAAACAAGTTACAAGTGATTGTGATCAAAACTCTCTCTGGGTGACACTGTTGGGAACAATCGATTCTGGACCTCAAGGGGAGGCAGTTGGGGGTTTTTTCCCTAACCTACCGCCTCATGCTATTTAATCTCATTTCATTGAATCACAAGGATTTATTGATTTATTTGCATTAGGGCCCATGCCAACCAAGCACTATGGAGGTACCAAGATGAGGATAATGAGGCCTCAGCCCAAGAGGCACAGCCCATGGGGAAAGGAGCTCCCCTCTGTGAGTTAGGCGGAGCGGGTATGATTTTAATCCTCTTTGACAGAGGAAGAAACAAGACCAGAGAGGTTCAGCCAACTGCCAAAAAACATAGTAACTAAATAGGTGGTGCGGGCCTTCTCTGTTTTCTGACTCCAAATCCTACGTACAAGGCAGACAAGAGGAAATTCTGCCCTGGAGGCAAAAGAAGAACACAATAAAAAATAGAGCCTCGGAAGAGAGAGGAGATGTGGGGTCTGCTCCCAGCTCTGCTGCTTAGTACCTCTCCTACCTCAGGCAAATCACTGGCCTACAAAGGTTACCTATTTTCTCGCAAGTAAAATGTAGATAGTGAGATCTAAGGACTAGAAATGCTAACAAGATTCAGTGAAAGCCGAGTCCCAAAACTGCTGCCTAGGATGTGCCTGGCACTTGGTCGGTGGCTAAGAAATAGTCAGAACTTTCCCTGGGCTAAAATGGAAGGACAAACTGAACAAAGTGGGAGAACAGGAGTAGGAGTTGTGCAGGAAAATCAATGAGAGGGAAATCACCTGCAGGAAGTATGATGTGAATTTATCTTAATATGGAGTAAGATCTTAGCAGACAGAAATGGAAGCAAGGACATTTTAGGGCAGATAGAAGCATCGAGGACCAGACACATTCAGGAGAGTCAATACAGCCAGAATCTGGGGTATGGTGAAGAGGAAAATCAGGCCAGAGGGTTAGGCTGGAGCCAGGGTATATGGGACCTTGAAGGCCAGGGTGAGAAGAACAAGCAAGGGCATTTGGAATACAGTTTGGAAGTGGAGGTCAGGTTAGCAAGCTGCCAGTCAAGCCTTTGGAGGAAGAAGACTGTAAGGAACCTGATAAATCCAGAGAAGAAGGAATTTGGCTTAATTATGTCCAGTACGTGCTCAAGTGGTAGGGAAATTGACAACGTTGTCAACTTTGTCTGAAAGCACCTTACACCACTCTTACCTGATGTCCTACTCTCTCTACTCAGCCTTCCTTGCCCTGGGTCAGCTAAGAGAGCTGAGAAGAGACCACACCCAATTCTAAGAAAGATGAGGAAACTAACTCACTTCAAAGAAACTCAAAATTGTCTTTCTCACCTCCAGGTTAGGCCCCAGGGATCTCAAAGGACACAGGGGAAGACCATGGTCGGCCTCCCTGATAAAACCTTAAAAGATGAGGGAGAGAACACCTACCATCCCTCCTTCTCCTTGATCCTGTGGTACTGCCTTTCCAGACCAAGGATTACAAGAGGTTTCAGCCAGGGGGCCAGCTCCAGTTGGGTGGGGTTGCCTGGAACACAGGGTGTCGAAATGCTGTGAGGACACTTCCGGCTCAGAGAGCAAGTGCGCCATGATTGATTAGCAGTGTCTGTCAAAGACATGGTATGGAGGAGTGGAGACGTAGGTATTTGCCCTCCTTGGCAATTGTCCCCGGGTCTTCAGCTAGTTGAGCCTTCATGGAGTCTTGGATGAATTTCCCCCATTCCTGAAGGAGCAGAGATCAGAAAAGAGCAAGAGCGGCTGCTATATAATGAACTCTTACAATATTAGAACACAGGGAAAGTGCACTATTCTTGAACGGCCCTTCTATGGCTAAGGACGAGAGATAGCCGACTGAGGTGGTTCTCAGCCTTCACCGAGCATCAGAATAACCCAGAAGCTTTTGTAATAGCTTCGTCATCCCACAGAGATTTGGATTCGGTTAGGGAGGGGAAGGCATCGCATTCATTAAAGTTCCTAGATGGTTCTGCTGTGCTATCAAGGTGAGCACCTTTGTGCCAACTGCAAGCCCAACTGAGGAAGCAACATGGAGCCCATGATTTAGGCTCCCATCATGAGGTTCCTGGGCCTCTGAGGCCATTTGAAGGCTCTGGTCCTTGCCTGGGAGGTGCAGGAAGCTCCGCTGGTGGTAAGAGGTAAAGAAGCAAAGAGAAGAGATTTGTGAGAGAGAGAGAGAGAGAGAGCCCATGATGCGGCTGTTGTCGGGGAGGGGCCCTCGGAGAGGGGGTGTGAGGGGGGCGGGGGGGGGGGGGGGGGGATTTAGACAGACGGATTGACTTGCATAAGGCAAGACAGGGGATCCTGAGCTGTGGGCAGTGGCTGGACGCTGGCCGGAACAGAGGCCCCAGAGGGGAATGCTGGGAGAGGAACCAAGAGAGGGCCTGGGACAGGACCCAGGTGGCCCAGAAAGAATTTGCCAAGAACTGAAGTTGTGAACCTGGGGCCAGGTCCTGCCAGGTGTGAGCTCTCTCCAGATTTATCTGATGCCAAGTCCCCCTCTGGGAGCCCCACATCTAGCCAGCTGCTGGCCTGGAATACTGCCTCTCTGTTTGAGTTTCCTACTCAAAAGAGGTATGCAAAATGAAATTTTCCTTCCGACCGTAACTTCTTTCAATAAAGTTTAATTCCAAAAATTAGCTTCCAGGACTGACTTTCAGTGACCTGCCCCGGAGAGTTCATTAAGAACCCCCCCTTCCAGCATCCCTCCCTGCCTGGGTCCTAAGGCTCCTCCCCTCCAACGTGTGCTCCAGGGCTGCCCAGAGTCTCTGGTTTCAACTTAGCACCTGCCCACGTTGTTTCTTTTGTCCCTTCCTGTCTCCCACCTGTTCACAGGGACTTCTGAATTAGTCTCCTGTTGTCAAGGAAACACCCCACTTCCTCCAAGGTGTGAATCCTGAGGGATTCCATTTCAGGGAGGGGAAAGTGGTTTCCCAGGGCTGGCTTACTATACACCTTCATCAGTACCTGGACTGCAAAGGCTAGAATGGTCTCAGAAGGTGTGGTCCTCCTACCACCAGAGTTAGGATCACTACAGAGCTTTGTTACAATGCAGATTCCCGGCCCCGACCTGCGCTCCTGAATCAGTGCTCTGCGGCTGGGTCCAGGGACTGCGTACGGTGCTGAGACTCAAGGCCCGGTGGGAGAGGTGGCAGGAGGTCAGAAAAAACCATCTCAGGCTTCACTGGTATGCAGAATATGGTTCTGGAGGAATGCGGCATTTTCTCTAACTGACCGTGTATGGGGGTTTCCAATAGTTAGGTCTTCATCACTTGACATTTGTAGGAATGTGTGTGTGTGTCCAGAGCTGGAGAGCCAGAGACACGGGATTAAATAATACAGAAAACCGGAACCGTGCTTTGGAATATTTTCTCAGTGCCTGGATCAGCAGCATACTTGCCTATTCCCTGACAAGTCACTTTGAGCTCTCATAGTGAAAAGGGCGTTTCAAAGTTGTTAAAGACAAATCAACATTTAATTAGATCTCCATTCCTGATAGAACCAGGAGAACCAAAAGAATGGCGCTCAGAGTCACTCTGCAGAGATCAGACACTGAGAGCTTCCCCTATTCCCTGGAGACCCATGGAACCTACTCCCCACGGTTGGGGGGCCGAGGGCTTGCTCTCTGCTTCTGTATCCGGCAATCACTATTGCTCAGCTCTGTAACCTATCCGAAACTGACTTGAAACTGTAAAGCCCTGTTCAAGTATGGAAGATGATTATTACAGGAATCTGTTCTCTCCACAGATACTGCTCAGACATCTGCCCCAAGCCAGCGGCTTTGCCATAAATCATCTTGTAGGGGACACCCTATATCCGCGTCCCATTTCATAGATGAGGAGACAGAAATGGAAGTGACCTGCCCGAAGTCACATGCTCAGTGGGAGAGAGGGCTCCGTGTGCTTCCAAGAGAAGCCCTCCTGCCTCTGGTCTTCATGCTTCCGTGCGGTCTTTCTTTCTTTAACCGAAGCCAGGACACTCTACACTGTTAGTGACATGGTACCTGACCCTCGTGGCCTCTAAAGGGGCAGTGACATGTTCAAACCAACTTGTTTTAATGTCTTCTGATGAAAAATGCCCTCTGGTACAGATCGGAGGCTGTTAGGAGGCTGAAGGCAATGGTGTGAAAGGCAGCAAACTCAGGAAGGTCGGGCAGCAGTGCCCCCATCATGAGGACCGTCTGGGGCGTCCTTCCTCCAGCCCGCACTCACTGGGCACCTGCTCCATGTGGGTTCCTTGGGGTGTAGGGGAGAAACAGAAAGCACAGGCTGCCACCCAGAACTCTCCGTTTGTGCAGAATGCAGCCCTTGGTCCCTCCCATACAGAGGTTAATGGAGAATGCCCTTTGGAAGGCTTGGAAGAAGGTTATTGGGAGGAGAACGGGGGCATCTTCGTGGTAATGGGGTGGTTTGCAAGAGCAAATCTGGGCGGCCCTGGAGGCTCATCCCCAAGATGGCAGCCCATCCAACATGGCGGCCCAGCAGGTAGACTCAGCTGCAGGATGGACAGACCTCTTCATCACATTGACCAGCTGTTCCCTGAACCCCTTTCCTATGTGGAGTGAATCATTATGGAGGCAGGAGAGTTTTCCCGGTGTACCCAGTCCAAAGAGCCTGGTCTAAAGGTGCTCTCTGGGAGATCATCCAGGTTCCTGGGCTGGGAACTCCCTGCTACTTCTCTGCTGGGAAATTGGACCCCTGGACGCCCCATTTTACATGACCCTGCAGGGCACTAGGGGCGTCCGTGAGCGTGCTTCCTGTGCATGACAATGGCGGTAACAAAGGCACGGGGCAAACAAGACAGTAACTATTTTTGCAATGTGGAGAGAAAGTATGCAAAAATCCTGAGAGTCGGGGCGCCTGGGTGGCTCAGTCATTAAGCATCTGCCTTCGGCTCAGGTCATGATCTCAGGGTCCTGGGACCGAGCCCCACATCGGGCTCCCTGCTTGGCAGGAAGCCTGCTTCTCCCTCTCCCTCTGCCCCTGCTCGTGTTCCCTCTCTTGCTGTCTCTCTCTCTCTGTCAAATAAATAAATAAAAATCTTTAAAAAAAAAAACATCCTGAGAGTCCATCCCTGCCTCCAGTCTGGCTCTGATGGGTGGACTGTTGCTATGGAAAAGGCTTTAGAGCCACATCCTGAGACACAGGGGCACAGGGAAGGGCTCAATGACAGGCCCCAAGGCCTTGTGAGGACCCCAGATGCTCTCCAAGGGCACCCCGAGCTGTGCGGCCCTGCAGCCAGGCCTCTGACCGGGGGAACACTCTCACGTCTCTGACGCCTCCCCCCCGACTCCGCATGAGGAAGCCCAGGTCCTGCCAGGACTATGGGGAGTTCTCTTCCCCACGTGTCAGAAACAGACCCTGGCCTGCCCATTCCAACCCTGGCAGGCACACAGACTTGTGTCCACTTCTTTCCCAGCTGACCCTCGACTCTTGGCCCACCATCTCCTGTTTCCTTCCTTATCCAGGCCGGGTGCACCTGGAGGCTGAGCCCTCAGTGAGCCCAGCCCCTGACTTCCTCCCCTCCTGCCTTATTGGATGTCTTTAGGGAGACAGACTTACTCTCTGGGGCCTTACGCTGGGTGCTTTTCACGTCTTATATATTGAATCACCACACCGCTCTCCAGAAGTCCGGGGTTATTCTCTGTTCTACAGTCAGACCACATTTCAATCTTTGCCTCTACCACTTGTGAGCAGTGTGAACTTGGAAACGTTCCCTGACTCCTGAGCCCTCCTCTTGGCATCCATAAAATGGAGCTGTTAAAAACACAGACCTCTATGTATGTTTCTGTGAGTTTGCCCTTTGGTTATTATGAGAGTTATTCTTCTGAACTCAGGGAGTTTTTAATGACTTGCCCAAGGTCACACAGCTGCTAAACAGTCGAGCCGGATTTGAATTCAGTTCTGACCAACTGCAGAGTGCTTCCACCAGAGCACCTTAGGGCAGTGGGTCTCAAGCCGGGGAGGAACACTGGAAATGCAAATTCTCTGGCCACACCCCGGGCCCACTGAGTCAGGGACTCTGGGGACAGGCCCAGCGCTCTGCCTGCCCCTCCGGGGGGTTCCTGATGCGCGCTCAAGCTCCCCAGGTAGGAGAGAGAGAGCAAGACACTCCCTCAGCCTCCCTACTGCCCGCCCACCTGTCACTCGGAAACTTCAGAACTTTCAAAGCCTCATGCAAAGCAGTATCAGGCAAAACACATCTATAAGAGTGGAGAGGATGAGGCACAAAGGAGCGGTTAGAATCACAGAGGAAGTCAGCACCAGCAGGAGGAGAGTTACTTTGAATGCATTTTTTAAAACAACAACATAAGGTAAGTCAAAGCTTCCTAAATTCATTAGATCTCCCTCCCACCCCTCCCTTCTCTGGGCGCCCCCTCACCTCCCAGTCCGGAGAAGGGGCACGGGGCCACACAGAGTGTGAGAGCTTCACCTCACTGCCTTCCTCCAGCCCATGGAACCTGGTGACGTGAGAAGGGGGTGGCCGGGGGTCAAAAGTTGCCTCTGCGAGATCTGGGAAAGACTGATCACTTTTCCATCGAGACCGGGAGAAAAAGCCCAGGAGGCCCCAGGTGCTGTCGGTGGAGGCAGCAGGAAGGCCCGGCCAGGACTGGGGGAGGCGCCCAGGACGCAGAATTCAAGGAGATGCTTGCCTGCCCCTGGCAGGCAGCGCATCCTAAATGTTGGCTCCCTAGGTGCCTTCATTGCTCCCAGCCTGGTCCCAGCCCTGCGCGAAGGTAAACCCGTCCCTTGATATTAGAATTTTGGTCTCCCCCAAATAAGTCACCTGAGTCAAGACCTCACTTCTTTCTTTGAGGAGAAAAAAGACACCTGTGCAATAGGCAGGTGAGAGCCCAGAAGCTTCTGCTAACACCTGTTTGCCGCGGTCCCACCAGGGGAGTGAGCCTGTCTCCCCACACCCAGGCGGGAGCCCTGCTGACGGCACAGCACCCCGGGGACCCCTGCCCCCGGCCTCCCAGATGCCAGGCCGGCCCCTCCACACTAGGAGCCTCACAGACAGACGGCAGCAGGTGGGAGCCCCACTGGGGAAGACAATGAAACTCACAGCCGTAAACGAGTTTATTATTGTTGTTAACTCGGGAAATAAACGTCTCAAGCACTAATAAAACGTTGTGTTTTCTGTCTTGATGTCTCAGAGCCCGGGTTTTTCCCAGTACCACGGCTGCTTGGAGCCAGCGTGGCCGTCGGTGACACAGCCTCGTGGCAGGGGCCTCCTCCAGAGCCCCAGCCGCCCTGGGCTCCTTCAGGAGAGCAGTAGAGGGAGGCACCGCGGAGGGACTCGGCCAGGGAGAAAGGTGCATATGGAGGAAAACACACAGACCCTGAGACGCATAAGGGAGCATCACATTTCCTCTCTGTTCCCGTGCAGTGTGAGCTGCACGTTCGTGTGCGTGTGCATGTATGTGTGTGTGTTGCACGCCCTCCTGCTTTTACATGATGAGCACTTGACAAGGACTCATGATGACAGGCATGTTGCTGGCTCTGTCTGGGCCTCGGGAGAGATTATGCACGGACCCTGGCGCAGCTGACATTGGGTCTAAGACCAGAGGACATGGTTTCCTTGGCCTGGTGTGCCCTGGGCAAATGCAGGTGAGAACAAATCCTTCAGCAATCTTGGCTTTTACCTACCAGATGCTTGGATCAGGCCAGTGCTAGTTGTCATATCAAATAAACTTGAAATTATCAGGGACTGATCACAAAATAAGTGGATTTCTCGCTCCATGAGGCTGTTTCTGGTTGATGGGCAGCTCTCCTCCACATGGTGATTCGGGGCTCCCGGCTCCACCCATCGTGTGATCGGCACGTCCTCTGGGCCCTGTGTAGCCGCCAGCTGACAAGGCAAGTTCACATCCCATTGGTGAGAACTAGTCCCGGGAGCCTGGGAGTCGCGGTCCCTGACTGAGCCGCGGCCTCAGCGTGGGCTGGGAGTGTGACTTTCTGGCAGACAGCGGTCTTTTCTGCTGTGGGCTGTGGGGTTCGGCCGATTACAAGGCAGAGTAGAGAAGGCAAGGTCACGGGCCCCTGCCTACAGGGCTGAGACTCAGTCTTGCCTGGCTGCCCTCGGTCCTGGCATCTGCCCCATCAGAGGGCGTGACTGCCAACAGGGGGGCCAAGGGAAGGAGCATGATGAGTGACCACATACAGATGCCTCAATTTCTCCAACTGGAAAATGGGGTTTCTTCAGATTGTGTGAGGTTTAAATAAGACGACACCCGTGGGTACCCCCTAGCTCAAGGTAAGTACCTGCACTGTGAGTGTCAATTAATGAAGATGGCGCGGGGGAGACTACCTTAGAGCCAGTGAAGCCGGGAAAGAGGCAGTTAGTGTGGGGATGAGAAGGAGACAGTCTTCTCTGCCCTCTGTCCTAACAGATAACCCCAAATCTGAGCCTGTGGATCCTTACTTCTGCGCCGGGCCATGGCCTTGTAAGTTAGAACTGTATGTGTTCACTTGGTTTAAAATCACTCAAGCAAAAACAAACTGACCCCAAACACCTTCCCTCAGACAATGAATCACACACAATCACACAGAGAGAAGAGAGAAACAAATATAGACATTTTTTAAGGGAAAAAAAATGCAGTTTTAGCTATAGATGCTCTGTGCTATATTTAGGGTAGGTTTGGCATCATCCTATACTGCTTTACATTATTTGAGGGTTTAAGTAAGTATATCAATTCCAAAAATAATTAGCCTGCTAGGAGTGTGGAGAGAGAGAAAGATAAGAAATGCAGTATCTAGCTCTCAAACAGTGGCTGATGGTAGGAAGGTGAGAAAGACCAGCCTGGTGTGGGCCGTTTAAGTAAGAAGCCCTCTGGTAAATGCGGGCACGACAGCCTGGGACAGCTCCCGGGAAGGGCAGGGGGCTCTGCACTGGCTCCCCCACCAGGGAACCAGCCCGCCCTTCCTCGGTGGCCCCTTTGCTCAGTGATGGGCACAGGGGTGCTGGGGGGCGAGAGGAGCCCGGCTGGCTTTCCGACCGGCCCAGGGCCCCTTGGGAAGTGTGAGACATTGACGGTTGTGAAGTTATATGAAGCTGTGGGAAGGGTAAGGCAAGGCTCCGATGCGTGGTCAGCTCTGCACAAGCTCTCACTTCATGCAGAGGGACTGGAAGACCCCGTTAGCTGTCGGGAGCGGCCCGCAAGGGCCGGACGCTCAGCTGGGCACACGGGGAGTGCCTCCGACATCGCTGAATGAATCAATCAGTGATGCTGCTGCCTCATTCCTGCCCTTCCCTCCTGTCCGCCTTCGCCTCTTCTTCCCACCCCCTCTGTGCAGGCAGCTAAGACACTCACGCGTGAAGAACATTCTTTGCTTCACCGAATTCTCCTGTGCTGAGCTGAAGGAACTCACACAAGAGGCTCCCAAGTGGTGTGTGTGTGTGTGTCCACTCCCCAGCCTGACGGTGCAGAAAGAGTGCACACCTGGGGATCACTGACCTGGGTTCCCATCCCAACTCTGCCATTTCCTCACTGTGACTTTGGGCAAGTGTGTAACCTCGCCAAGCCTCCCAGTCCCCGTGTGCGAAATGAAGGGCCTCCCTACCAGGAGCACTGACACTGGGTTAGACTAGACAGCAGGTGGGGGCACCGCGTCTATGATTGTGTAGATATCAGATAGCTGTCGGTGTCTTTTTCTTGCATGTTCTTTCAAGGACCTGGGCAGCCATGCAGCCCTCCTATGTTTCACACATGAATTTCCACCATTAGAACATCATCTCTTAAGCCGCTGATCCTTGTGAAAATATAGTGCCCATTGGAAGAAATTCTGTGCGTGGCAGAAACAGTGCCGAGTGGGCGCCTGGGTGCCTCAGTCGGTGAAGCCTCTGCCTTCGGCTCAGGTCATGATCCCAGGGTCCTGGGATCGAGTCCCGCATCAGGCTCCCTGCTCCTTGGGGAGCCTGCTTCTCCCTCTCTCCCCCTGCTCCTGCTCTCTCTCTCTTGCTCTCGCTCTCAAATAAAATAAATAAAACCTTAAAAAAAAAAAAGGAAGAGTGCCGAGTAAGGAGCTGGCAGGTGCTAAAAGCAAACATACACACACACACACACACACACACACACACACAGTGGCTGGTGCCAAGCAGGTTCTAATTCTGGTTCTACTTCCAACCAATGGGTAGAGGCCACCAGGAGTGTCGTGCCGAGGATTCTGAGATCACCTCTGGCATGCACGATCAACTGACGATGTCTGTCTATAACGACGGACATGTCTTGGGTCTTGCAGGGTGCGGGGGGCAGAGGGCTGACCGCAGCCTGGTTGCTTTTGCTCTTGACTGCTCTGCACTTGCCAGCTTATTCCTCCTCGTACTTCCGCCCGGATCATTCCCCCAGGAGGCCCTCCGGACTGCTCTTCCTACATACAGCCCGCCCTCTCCTCTCCTTTCTCTGGACCGGTCCAGCCTCCCCGGCTCCCGGGCATTGCCATGCTTTACTGCAAGCCCAGCTGCCTGCAGCCAGAGCAGCCCTGGCTCCCAGAGGGGCACGCTTTTGAGCATGCAGCACCATACCTCAGCATCGTCTCCCAGAGCCTCATTACGATATTGTCGATATTCCCCTCGAAAGGGCATCTCTCCCGACGCCTTCGCTTTTTTATTAATGTGTGTGAAGGCGAGTCAAGCCTGATTATCATGAAGACAATTGCTGAAATCCCTCCTGGAGAAGGCCCATCCAGACTGTGTAGGCGGTTTAATTTCAGAGACCCATTAATTGGCAAAATTGCCTAAGCAGCTGTTCGTGGTGTCATTTCAGGGCCACTTTGTGAGAAGCAGAGAGGAGGGGAGAGGGAAGGAAGGAAGTGGGCAAGCCTGCCCAGCCGGTGACATGGGTCACCACTCCGCAGCCCCCAGGGTCCCTATTCTCCACAGGCAGACAGATACATGTGACGCAGGACCACACTATGGCGTTGGGCTTGCTGCTCCCTCTGCCCTGCTCCCAGCCGGCCACTGGGACTTCAGACTTGCACACACACACCACCAGCCGTTCTACTGCTTCTTCCCTCTCCAATCACTTCCACCCAGTAACAAAGTCCCATTCATTCTCAACATCCGGTTCAGAGTGCCAACTCCTCCAGGAAGCCTTCCTGGGTTTGTTCCCATATCTTCAGTCTCCTCTTTCTCCCTGCTGTCATTGTTCCCTCAACGCTCCATTGATGCCAAGGTAAGATTGCATTGTGCACAGGGTTCATGGTGTCTTTATCCCTCTACCCCCAGCGCATAGAGCCTGTTGTAATAAATGGGTTGAGTAAATGTTGTCACGTGGAATGGGCAATGCTTGGGTGGTGGGTCATAAAATTGTCCATTTGTTCAACAAACATGTGCCAGGCATTGTGCTAAGTAAGGAGTGTGGGGCTCATCTCGGGCAGAAAGTCTGACGTGCTATCAAGGGATGTAGAGCTGGGACCTTCTAAGGAGGGTGTGGCATCCCCAGCTCAGAGCTGGAGAGAGTTTTTCAGGAGAGAGGCCTGGAGCTGGGCTTTAAAAAAGGCATATAGCAAAGCTGGTGATTGTTCTGACCCTAAAGGTTTCCAGAAAGCACACAAACACACACACACACACACACACATTCTGAAGACAAGTCCTGGAATGAATGTACTTTTAAAAAAATTATTGAAGCCTAACATGTATGCGGTAAAGAGCTAAATGTTTAAGTAGATGCCTCACTAAATTCTTCTATTAATATCCACCTCTTAACTACCACCCAGATCAAGAACTAGAATATTTCCAGCTCCCCAGAGAGCTCCCCAATGCCTGCTCCCAGGCACGGATGCCCCAGGAGTTGCCCCTCCTTCGACTCACCATAGATGACCTCCATCTAGAATCGTAGAGAGAAATCTTTCAGCTCTGGCTTTGTTCACTCAACCTTATGTCTGCAAGACTCATCCATGTTGTGTGTAGCTATCAGAACAAATAGGCTTTTAATGAATGCCTCCTGTGAACTCAATTCTGGCAAAGACTTCTTGTTACCTACCACACATCCATTTCTCCCTCCTTTCCTACTAGCAGAACTCCAATTCATGTGGGATAGTAATATGCGCAGTTGAAAAACCACATTTCTCAGGCCTCCCCGCAGCTAAGGGTAGCCAACGAGATAGTGGAAGCCACTCAGCAGAGCTTCAGGGAAGCTCTTTAGGGGGCACTGAGCCAGCCAGAGGCCTCGCTGCTCCCTCTTCCTTGTGCGTGGTGTGTGAACATGATTGGAGCTCCAGCAGCCATCTTGGGCCATGAAGAGATTTGAGAATAGGACCATGCGATAAGGATGGTGGAGTCGAAAGCTAACAGAGCCTAGGTTCCTAAGAGCATCATGGAGCCTCCTTGTGAGCCTTGAACTGCCCTCTCCAGGCGTATTTAAGCTACTGGTGCTCGGGTTTTCAGTTATAGGCAGGAGAACCTAATCCTAACAATTAGACCTATAAGTGCATAAAATCCCTTCATTGCATATTGAATAAAATTCAGATTCCTTTCCATGGCCCACATAGCCCTGTGTGATCTGGCTGCTGGCTTCCTTTCTTATCCCTTTTTTCATTCTCTCCTTTGATTTTCCTTCACATGACCCTTCTTTCACATCCTCAAATACTTGAGCTCTTTTTTTTTTTTTTTTTTGCCTCAGGGCCTTTGCACGTGCTATCCCTCTGGCAGAAACAGTCTTTACAACGCCTGCCTGGTTTTCCCTCATCTTTCCATTGCACCTTAAGTACCTCAAAGAGGCCTTCCCTAAGCACCTGACCTAAACTAGATGCTCCTGGTATTTTTCATTTTGAGACATATCACACTTTGAAATTCTATAGTCATTTGTTTGTTTATTTCTTCAAAGCCTGTTCACTTCCACTAAATCTTCAGTTCCATGATAGCAAACAACTGTGATTTTGTTTTGCTCACCTTTGTCCCCAGAGCCTACTACTGTTCCTGACACATGGTAAGTATTCCTTAAATATTTTTGAATTACTGAGTAAGTGGATGATGATTGAATTTGAGAGCCAGGAGTCCCAGCCTCCAAAATTTGACTGTCCATTGCAATTGTGTGGCCGGAAGCGAGTTCCAACTCCCTCCTGTCCCCAGGCTCCCATCTGCCAGCGATGGAGTCAGCTTGAGCCCCCAAGCCCCTTCAGTGGTTACAACAAGGCCAAGTCAGCCAATGAAAAAAAACAAAGCCAGGCTGGGATTTAGAGAGACGGGAAGTAGACATGGATCTTTGGAAAAGCTACGGTGATCCAGAACAGAACAACTGGCTCAAGCTTGGAGGGGGAAAGGGAGGTCGGTGCCGCCCCCAAGTGGACATGGCTTTCCTCTGAGGGTCTCTGATGCCACCACTCTGTCCCTCCCTGGCAGAACCACAGCCCAAAACAAAGTGACTGATCCAGTAGGCCCCTCAGTGAGGAGGCGCCGGAGCCGGAATTCCAGCCCGAGCTCCGGATCTTGGTGCACTGCCCTCACTACCTCACCAAGTGCCCTGCCACCCCATGAGGCGGAGTGACAATGGGTGTGGGAGCCCGCGGCCCCAGCTCTGGGTGTCACACACCTGGTCATTGTCTCCATCGAGTTCAGATTGAGCCTTGCATCTCTCCACCTGCCCCGCATCACAGGGGCCAACAGCCAGTGGATACCCCAGACTTGGCTGGCTCATGACGGCACCGGTGTGCCCCCACAGTCACACGGCTCTGCTCTCAAGTTCAAACAGCGCTCAGTCCCTGGCTGCCCCCCGCCCTGCTCTGGGCAATGAGACACTGGCCCACGGTGGCGGCAGCCCCGCCTTCCTGTCCCCAGGAAGAGAGTGAGCACTTCTGCTTCTCCCTCGCCCAGCAGCCTGCTAGTGAACCTAGCCCTGGGGGCCACGTGGGCTTTAGACACCCCCTACTTAGGAAGGCTCATCCCCCTTCCCTGGCTTCTGCCCAAATACCCCTCTGGGCTGAACCCCGTGACCAGCACCGCCCCCACGAGTAAAGGAACAGTTGTTCAGGGCTCAAATCCAGGATCTATGACTTATCAGCTGTGTGACCCTGGGCACTTCAGTTACCCTCTCTGATCCTCATACATAAAACAGACACGATACTGCCCTCTTCAAAAGGTGGCTGGAAAGATTCAGAATTAACTTTTAAATCAGATAATGTATCCGATCCCCTCTGGTCTTTCTGGAACATCGTGGGTACATGTGCCAAATAGTGCGTGTTGGCTCTCAGGACCACACTCTCCTGTTTGGACTCCCTGCCCAGGAGTATCCCTGAAACTACACTTCCCAGGTTCCCTTGCCTGCTGGCTTCCCATTAGGTTCAGCCAATGGGAGACACTGGTGGGAGATTGGAAGGCAGAAAGAGGAAGAAGGCATGTGTCCGCTGCTGGCAGAGGCAAAGGGCCGCATGCCTGGGAGCAGCCTCAGCCCTGGGGGCTCGCAGGTGGGCCACAGTCCCCAGGACAGAGGCAGCTTCCCGCATGGGGGGTAAGAACCTTCCTGTGCTTTTGCCCTCCGACCCGTGTAGCCCCCTGTAACCAATTCCTTGCATAAACCTGCCTGAAACATCCAGAGCAGCTCCAGTCTCCTGCCTGGGTACTGATGGATGCTGGGGACAGCAGGTGGCCGGCATCTGGAAGGCTTCTTACTTACTCTGTGCATCCTTCTCTGAACCTTAGCCCAGGCCCTCTGGGGTGTCAAGAACCACCTCGGCACCCCACGTACACGTCCTGCCCCACCCTCAGATCAGAGCCCAGACTTGGGCCTCCGTCTGTCCTAACAGATCAATGACTTGAACCTTTGGCCTTCCCCTCTGTAAGGGGCTCAGCTCTTCTGTTCTGATGACTCCCCCCCACCCCAACCCCCGACACAGCAGAGAAAGGAATGCTTTCTGCCGTCAGCACAACTCAGAGATGACCTTCTGATCTAGCCTCTGCTTTTCGGCACGGCAAGCTATTATTATGCCCATTATACAGACAGAAACAGTGACCTTCAAGGAGAGAAAGTGACTTTGTCTGCGACTTTCTTCTGGAAAAGGCTCTCATCCGACACCAGCCCCCACCACTTCCCCTTCAGGTGCTCGTGGGGCAGACACAGCCCTCAGCTACACAGAGCCCTCCCCTCAGGCTGAGTCCCATACCCTGGACTTTCCCACTCCTGAGATTCCAACACGACACTACGGCTTGGATTCTATCGGTGTCGGGTGCCATTTTCCACCAGGGAATTGAAACCATCTGTACTAAAGAGTTGGTGAGAAATACACTTGTTCTGAGCTGACCCCGACCTCCAGCTGTGCAGGCTGTGCCCCTCCCCAGCCCTGTGGGGGTGCCATTCATATCATTGTCCATGGGCACAGCCCCTCCCCCACCACCTGGAGGCATGCAGTGCACATTTGGACAGTGGTCCTGCCTTTCCGGCGACAAGGTTTAGTCCAAAGGGACACATTGGTAGAAGATGCTCATGACTAGGGGTCTCTTGACCCCTGGGTCTGATCTGGAATCTCCCGCCAGCCACTGACCCTCTCTCCACGGAATTCCATTTCCTTCCTAGAACGATTGGGGATGTCTGTGCAAAGCTGGACACCTACAGATGCACTTTCTCATTTAGTCGTGTTGAAGGCGAGGCAGGCAGGTGTCCCCACTGCAGAGACGAGAGGATGGAAGCCAGAGAGTTGAGGACTTGCCCACTATCCCATGGACCAAGAGGGCCGGAGCCCGAACTTGGACCCAACGCTCAGGCTCTGTGTCTAGTCCCACCACACTCACCTGGGGCCCGGCTGCTTTCTAAGCTGTGAAGTCGGTTTGTGCCCAAGTGCCTGAGCACTGGTCATCTTGGGCAGCGAGGTGGGTGGTGTCCTAGAGGCTGTCCACCCCCATCAGGGACCTCTCTCCGGCTGAAGCTCAGAGTTGGCTCCACAAGCTGCCAGGTGGAATCCCAATATTCCCCTCAGCTGCCTGGGCCTGGCAAGAAGAGTCTGGGAACAGATGCTGTGCACCTTGTTCCTGGCACACATGACGGATTTGTGGGTCCCCTTCGAGGAGCCGCGCGCCCTCCCCCGGCATACGCTGTGTCAGCCCGTCCCGAGCTAGTGAAAATAAACAGTGCCATTATCCCTCCACGGACTGCCACATCGTCTATTTATACCACTTAAGACACAGGATAAATGGCTTCTCAGTTTCATAATGAAAGGAATATTTCATTTTGCAGAGCTGAGGAACTGTTTATTGAGCATAAAAACAACATTTATACTGTGTTTTGATAATAAACTGATCTGGAAGTCAGTTCATTGAGGCGGCGGCTTGTCTCTTCTGAGGTTGGTGTGGGTGGGGGAGAGGGGTGCACGGAGCCTGGGATGGAGGGTGGGTCTCAGGGCCCCCAAATGTCCCCTCCACCAGGTGTATTAGCTCAGGAGCCCTCACAGCAATCCTATAGGGGCCCCCGTTATCACCCCCAGTGAGACTCGGGGAAATGAAAACACAAAGACGCTAAGTAGCTTCTCTGGGTCCCAGAGCCTGTAAGTGGTGGAGCTTGAATTAAACGCACACTCTTAACCACTGGGCTGGAGATTTGTTCTCAGCCTCAGAAAGGCCTAGAAGGGGGAAGGAATACACCAAGAGGAGATGAGCGAGAGAAGAGTTTTATAGTTTGTGAAAATATGAGCCCAGCCCCGGGTCTCTGCGCCAGCATCGTCTCGCCAATCTGCCTACGGTTTCCTGAGAAGGAAGCCAGCAGGGAATCGGTGCTGGGGCCTTGCGCCTGCGGGTTCCCTCTGTTCAGGGCCTTTGGGGTCTCTGCTTTTCCCCAAAATACCTCCTAGTTACAGGCTCTGCTTCCACGGCTCCATTCTGTCACGGAAGCGCTGGTAAAGCCGGCAGTCCTTGCTGCTTCCCTCCCCTGCTGATGTGGGACCCTGTTGGGATCTCCCCTCTGCCCAGAAGCTGGCATCCCCTCCACTGTTACTCTCGTGCCCCTGCCCTTATGGACCAAACCCACGCGGTGGACCCTCACCCCCAACATGATGGTATTTACAGGGGAGGCCTCTGGGATGTAATCGTGCTGAGGTCATGAGGCTGGTCCCCAGGATGGGATCAGTGTCCTTCGAAAAGGAAGAGACACCAGAGTGCTCTCTCGCTCTTGCTCTCTCTCTCTCGCTCTTGCTCTCTCTCGCTCTCGCTCTCTCTCTTTCTCGCTCTCACTCTCTCTCTACCATGGGGGGCCACAGCAAAAAGGAAACCGTCTGCAAGCCAAAAAGAGAGCTCTCAACATGAACTGAAATCTGCTGGCACCTTCATCTTGGACATCTAGTTTCCAGAACGATGAGCAATAAATGTCCATTGTTTAAGCCACCAGGTCTATGGTACCGTTTTACAGCAGTCAGGCAGACTAACACGCCTGCAGAGGTCCTGGGTAGGGGGTTTAGGGTAATACCCCTAGCCTTTGGGCATTGCCATGTGCTGAGCATAGGGCAAAATGCTTTTCACAAGTTATTGCTTCTCTTTACAGTAACCGTGGCAATTAGGTATAACTTTCCCTGGTTTAAAAATTAAGAAACAGACCCAGGGAAGTCAATGGACTTGTCCAAGGCCACACAGCTGGTAACGGGCAGAGCAGAAAGGCGAGCTCAGTCTTGGCCATTCCCAAAGCCCTTGGACTCTCTGCTGCCACTCCTCTCAAAGACTTCAGGGCTGAGACCAGAGAGTGGTTGTCCTGGGCTCCCTACCCCTTGCCCTCCATTCTGGAAAAGCACCCAACTTCCCTATGAATGCTTCGGTCTATCTTTGAAGTAGGCTGCACAGTGGTTCCCTAAGATATCCCCATCCTAATCTCCAGAATCTGTGAAGGTATTTTATGTGGCAAAAGGGATTTAGCAGATTTGATTAAATTAAGGATGTTGAGGTGGGGAGATTATCTTGGATTACCCAGAGAGGCCCTAAATGTAGTCACAAGTGCTCTCCAAAGAGGGAGAGCTGACCACAGAAGAGAGGAAGGCAACGTGATGTCAAAACCGAGATGGAGGAAATGCAGCCATGAGTCAGGGATTGTGGCCGCTATAGGAGTTGAAAGAGGCAAGGAACGGATTCCCCTCTGGAGCCCTCACAAGGAACCTCATGTGCTGACACCTTGATTTTAGTTCCATGAGCCTCATTTCTAACTTCTGACCTCTAGAACTGTAAGAATGAATTTGTGTTGCTTTAAATCACCGAGTCCACGGTAATTTGTTACAGCATCCACAGGAAACTATGTAGTCCTATAAAATCCAATCTTCCAGTTTGGTCCTGACTTCAAAACTATTGTCCTGTGGACTCCGTAAATACACCTGAATTTGTCAGTACCCCGACATAGGATCAGAAAACTCCATTGCTATGTGTATGGTGTTACCATGGAAAAGAATCCTGAAGTTCAGAAAGGGGAAGTGACTTGCTTAAAATCACAAGCTAAGATGGGGAAGATGAGATCCGAACCCAGGACCCATGGTTCCAGATGAATGCTTTGTCCCCTTCTGCAGATTCTCCTTCCTCTATGGGCAGTCTAAACCTCTAAGGAGTGACAAAGCAAGGGTACCTGTGGGATCTCAGAGCTATGTCCTGTGTGTGTGTGTGTGTTCTCTTTGTGTTACGTTGTTTTGTTGGTTGGTTGGTTGGTTGGTTGGTTGATTAGTTTATTTTTGTCCCCACAGCAGGTTATAGGTCTGTGGCACAATAAGGAAGAGGACCTTCTGAGTTTGGATCATCATTCCACCTGCCAGTTGAGGACTTTTTTGGTGAGAAGGAGATAACAGTAAATGTTCACTCAAACCATTTCATGTTCCTCCTGGGCATGGCCCTTGCATCCACGCAGGGCCATAAGACTAGTTCTGGTCAATGGAATATGGTAGAGGTGAGATTTACCACTTGCAGTCTTGGCCCCTGAAACCTCTACAAGCTCCCCTTTTTATGTCTGCCTTGCTCACTGGTGAGCTGGAAGCAGAAGATCCCAAGGAGGACCTGGAGGGTACTGTGGTTCTGGAAGACTACTAGACTCTTGGGGTTAGCCCAGCTAAGTAAAGTAAAGTAATCTAAGTAAAAAGAGTGAAATCCCTGTGGAGCCATCTGATGGCAATACCCACACTGGACCTTGCATCAGTCATAAGACAAATGGATTTTCATTGAGTTAAGTCACTGAGAAGTCAAAGCTTGTTACTGCAGCAAAACCCCACCGATCCTGACTGACAGAGCTGGGAAGATGGTACCCAATGCCTCTCAGGTGCTCAACAAATGTAATTCTAGAAGGGCCCATAGAAAGGAGCCATTTCTCTGGGTGAATATCAGGTGGGGTCTGTGATATATGTCCACATACATCCTTCTAGTTGCATCTATAAATTCACTAATGGATGAGGTGGCAACAGCTAGAGAAAAATGGCTTGGTAACTTTTCACCAAATGGTAACTTTTTTACCAAATGACTTACTCCTGCCTTCTACTCTTCGCTTTCAGGCACCGTTCCATCTGGGAGACCACTAAGTCCAGGACTGAGCTTCCTTGGTCTGGCTTGAGTCCCTCCTGCTGGGATTTTCCTGTCCACTACTCTTGAGGGTCTCCTAGTGATGATAAGTGGTTCTTGCAGAGGGAGCCAAGCCCTAGAAGAATGGATGTGGCCCTGGAGGAAGATTGTGGAGGAGAGCAGAGGGACTCTACCTCTAGAGCAAGAGAGATGGCAGAGTCTATCCAGGTAAGGGGAAGGAATCAGGCCTGGGTTCCCTCCCTCTACCCCTCTCTCCACATCACCACTCCAACCCATTCTTTCCCTGGAGGACATGCCACCCAAGACTGTGGGAAGTAGATCCAAGCCTAACGGGCTCTAGAGGACAAATGGCTAGTAGACATAAGAATATATGTTCACCCTCCCAAGAAGCCTGAGAAATGGGAATTAAAAACAATATATTTGGGGAAAGTTTAAAGTAGTATATTTTATCAATTATAAAATACGTTTCTTGGGCTCCTGGGTGGCTCAGTTATTAAACGTCTGCCTTCAGCTCAAGTCATGATCTCAGGGTCCTGGGATGGAGCCCTGCATCGGGCTCCCTGCTCAGCGGGAAACCTGCTTCTCCCTCTCCCACTCCCCCTGCTTGTGTTCCCTCTCTTGCTGTGTCTCTCTCTGTCAAATAAATAAAATCTTCTTTAAAAAATTGCAAAAAAAACCACATTTCTTTTCACATTTTGACATTGTGGAAATCACAATGCATCTTACAAACAATAGCACATCACAGTATATATTAGTAAGTGCTTTTTCTTTTTCATGGTACACAGCATAATGGTGGGCCTTAGAAGGGATGAAAGGTAGTCAAGGATGTGGTCAGAATCACTTTTAAAAAGAACACTCCTTTGTTCGACTAGAAATTTGAATGCAGCATTTAAGTCTCTTGGTACATATTAAGATAACAAGAGCTAAGTCCCCGAATCACGACGTGGAGGAGAGTACCCAGCATAGCAAATTTCAGATTTAAAAAAAATACCTGAATGATGATATTTAACCAAAAAAGAAAAAAAAAAAAAGCCAAGATTGCAGTATTTCAGAATAGAATGACATACGTAGTCCTGGGGTACTGAACATTAGAATTGCAATCTTTATATTGGGGTTATCTTTAGGCCAATGGGGAAAATGGCTAGGATATGACTTACACACAATAGACAATAAATAGTTGCTGAATTAATTAATTAGAGTCTAGTACTGAGTAATCTTTCTTTAATTCTGTTTCTCTTACATTTTGTTTCTCTCTCTTTCCTCCCCACCCCCCCCATTCCTTCCTAATTTTCTATCATAGGGATGCATGGAAGAAACTCTCACAATTTTTACCTATTTAAAGAAAATCCTCAGTCCTTCTTTCAAGTCTGCCTTCTTCCTGTGCCCCAGCCCTTCTCTGAAAAGTATGAGTAATGTTAATAACTGTTTCCAAAATATGAACAGGTTTGATGCATCAGGTCCAATGCCTACTCCTTTCCAGACACTCTCTAGCATTGCTTATGGCTCTTAGTTCACCTTTCCTTGAATTTTAGTCACTTGTCTTCTTGTCAATTTGTTAAGGCAGGGATTAGTTCTTTAACTCCCTGTGACCCCTTTCCCCCCTTCACCTAGGGCTGTAACTAGCATTTAGCAAGTACTCACATGATTGAGTAGATGATGGGACTGTGGGTGGATGGATGGATGGATGAGTGGATGAGTGGATAAGTAGATGGATGGACAGCTAGATGAGACTATTTACCTAATTTTTACTCTCAAGTCACAGCAAACGAGTCAAAACAGAAGTTCCCTATGACAACAGAGTTCGAGGTCACTGAGGCAAGGACAGATTCACAAGGCACAGCCAATTTATTTAATACTGCAAATGAGTAAAAATGATAAAGTTCCTCCAAAGTCCAGAAACCCGAATGGGTGTCTGCCCCTGGCCAAATACGCATGATATATTCTTATTAATAAAGCCAGACTAGTGTCCTCAAATTATCCAAGGAATACATTTGCCCACCCACAGCGATGGGGGAAGCGATTACTTATTAATAAAGCAATAGCTAAATCTAATTATATCCCCATCAGAGGCAGCTGGTAATAAAACCGGGCTGGTCTTCCAGAGCTTGGTGACCTCGCTGACCTCAAATCAAAGTTTAAACCATCCGTCAGCTTCCAATACATTCCCAGCACACCTACCAATTACCAGCACCCTGGTGCCACGGTCTGCCAGGGGTCAGAGGTCACCGTATGCACTGGATAGCTGGGAGCCGGAATGGGGCTTTAGAAATCTCATTATCCTGTTAACCATACATTTATCTGACAAGATAAAAGAGACTAGGTGACCAAGCTATCATTAAAGATTAATAGAAAGTATAAAAAATTCAGCTGCAACCAGCATTGCTGTTTAGGGTTTGTGATCGGCATGACAGGGTTATTAATCAGGGAGCCAAAAAGATTTAGGTCTTTGCTCTTGATATTTTCTATTTTTATTTTTCGTTTGTTTTTTTTCCTCTCTGTCTCAAGTCATTACCTCGTCTCCTACCACCCCCAACCAGAGGTCAGAGGAGACTCCTGCTAATTGGCTCCTTCAGTTTCAAATCATAACCCATCGGGCCAATTATAAAATCGCCAAGACTCAGAGGTGACGACATGGTAGTGGCGGAGGGATGCTGGTGAGCTGGGACAGAGTCAAGCTGCGCACCGGGACGCTGCCCTTCCTCGCGTGCCAAGCCTGTTAATCAGTGGGGTCCGTCGATACATTTTTAATTTAATTCAGTCCTACAAGGCACACCCAAGCTCCAAGATGATTTCTCCTCATTCATGATTCCATTTCAGTCTTACGCGAAAGATCCTTGGCCGTGGGCCTGCCAGGAATCAGAGGGCGGGCTCTGTTTTAAGGCTGAGGGAGTCTTTTTATTCTTTTCGGTTCTATCCCTTCTTGCCCACCCACCCCCACTGCCCTGCTTCTTCCCTGGCATCTTCCTGCGCCTTCCTGATGATACATCAGTGTCCTTTTCCTCTGCAACCTCCGAAGCTGTGGGCTCAGATGACAGCTCAGCAGTCCCCCCTTATGCTCCCGGGCCAAAGCTGGAAGCCAGGAAGAGGAGGTGGTGAGTGAAGGAAGGTGTCCAGAGCAAGAGTGTGGCTGTCATCTGCCCCGTGGCGGGGATTTGCGGTCAACGGTCCTCAGAAGCCTGCTCAGGAAGGGAGTTGACCACTGCCCTGGGGTCAGCGCCACGTCAGCAGAGAGCACAGGATGCACATCGGCTCTGCGGGGCTTTCGTCTGCAGCCTCCCCACCGCTAGCTGGGTGACCTCCGGAGAGTCAGCAGGCCTCTCTGAGCCTGCTTCCCAGGCTAGGCAATGGGAACAACCCCTTCCCTCTCAGGGTTGTTTGAAGATCAAAAGGAATCCTTGAGTGCAGTCTCTTCTGTTGTAATCACTTCTTGCCTTGCCCCTGCTTCCTCTGGGTTCCATTAAAGCTAATCTGATAAATCAATTAAGGATAAAATTCCATTGACTGGCCTCTGGCTCGCTGCCAGAGTTCAAGGACAACGTTTTATTCTTCTGTGCAACTGTACTCTCCCCACCCTCCCAACATCACTCCCCACTGCAAATACACACACACACACACACACACACACACACACACACACACACAAAAGCGAGTTCTCAGTGAATTGTCCAATGGCTTCTTCTTCCAGATCACAGACACTGTTCATGCCTCCGTGGCCGAGCTAGCTCCAGTAAGCCTCCATAAAGGAATGAATGTCTGGCCGGAAGGACCATCCAAGCCACCTGCTAGCCAGAGAGTCAGGTCAAAGATGGTCAAGTACGACTGACGATCTAGCCCAAGAAGCCAAGGAAGGTGAAATGGAAAGAAGCATCAGGAAGAGAAAGGACAGGGTGGAGAGAGGAGTGCCAGGTGGCTCAGAGACAATGGCTTTAGGACTGAGTTCATGCGTAGACTTGGCCTTTAAAAGAGTGACTCCAGCCAGCTGTGTGACCTAGGGCTGGGCCTAACAGTTTCTGGGACGGGGCATGGTTGCAGAGTGTGGAGATGGGGCTGTCAGGGGTGGCTGGAAAGTACTGTGCTTTCCCCTGGAAAGCCAGGCCGGTGAGGTAGGACTCAGAGGGTGGAATGGAGGGGGGGGTCTTTGGGCAGGAGCGTGACATGAGGAAAGTGACATTTCAGGGACATACTTGTAGTGATGCTCCACAGAACAGGGAAGAGAAGGAAAGAACGGAATTGATAATGAATCCCGTGAAGGTGCGGCCACGGTAGCCTGAAAGGAAGAACACGCTTTCTCCTTTCGATTCTGTCCCCCACTCCCTCGGACTGTCCGGATAGCTGTCCCGTCTGCAGAAACGGGGCACTTCCTATTCAAAGCAGCACACGTCTAATTATTTACTAGAGGGTTTACTAGATGTGTGTCTAATACATAATGACATTTTAAGTATTTTTTCCCCCGAAAGTAATTTTCCTTTAAGCCACCATGCCCATTGTTTCAAGAGCTTACATTTGGGAAACGAATCCAGAGAAAGACAAAGACCCCGTGACCGCAGCAGGTGAACAGGCTCACCTTGCAGACAGACACAGGGAATAAAATTCCTCCTGAAAGATTCTGGGGCTCAGAAAGGTATGTGTGTGTGTGTGTTGAGGAAGAACAACAAAGAAGGAAACCAGTGTTTGTACCTCAACCCTACTCAAGCCTCCACTTGATGCATCCATTTTATGGCTAAGGAAACTGATAGAGAAGTAAAGAAATGCTCAAAATTACTCCACTCGCCTCAGAGCTCATAGTCAGCTCAGTCTTTGCTGAGAGGGCTAAAGAAACAGAAGTACAACAACCTCCCCACCCAGGGGCATGCTTAGTATTTTCGCAGATCCATTCGTAGACTTCACCATCATTTACTGAGCACCTTCTGTCTTGGGCATGGTGGTTGGACCTGTACGTATGTGATCAAATGCAATGCTCACAACGTTTCTGCAAGGAGCTTTATTATTCCTGTGTCAGAGGTGAGAAAATTAAGGCACTAAGAGATTAAGCATTCCTCCATAAGTAGCTCAGTGCAAAATACACGTTCCTTTAAAGTATTTTTCGGGGCACCTGGGTGTCTCAGTCGTTAAGAGTCTGCCTTCGGCTCAGGTCATGATCCCAGGGTCCTGGGATCGAGCCCTGCTTCAGGCTCCCTGCTCTGCGGGAAGCCTGCTTCTCCCTCTCCCACTCCCCTTGCTTGTGTTCCCTCTCTCGCTGTGTCTCTCTCTGTCAAATAAATAAGTAAAATCTTTAAAAATAAATTAAAAAATAATAAAGTATTTTCCCCCAGAAAATAAATTTCCTTTAAGCAACAATGCCCATTGTTTGGAGATCCTACATCTGAGAAACAAATCCAAAGCTGGAGCTCTTAAACACTACATCACACTGACTTGCTTCATTATGACCCAGTTTTGAGCCTTGAGAGTTCAGAATCTAGGTAGATAGGAAAACCATACGCATATGAAAACCAGAGTTGTCACATGATGATCTAGACAGCAGCTACCCGACATCATCAAAACTCATATTCTCTCTATCTTCCCACGCTCTGTCTTCAGTTTCAGCATGTCTACAGCCTGGGCTAGCTTCCCTCATGGTTGCAATATGGCTGCCATGGCTCCAAACATCACACACAGTTCTGACAATATCCAGTGTAAGAGAGACCAGTTAATTCCTGTGTCTCTCTCTTTTTTTCCTTTGCTTTTCTTTCTATTTATTTCATGTAATTTCTACTATACCTGTCTAACCTTTTGTCTGCATATGTAGGGAGACATGTTGGGAAGATGTTCACCTAATGTTAAAAAGGCATGGTTTTTGTACTTTGATGCATGGCTTGATTTTTTTTATAATGAACTTACATCATTTTTTTAGGGAAAAAAATGATAAATTCAGGATTCAAAAGAAACACAGCAAAACAGATGTTACCATGCCATTCACCTGCTGAAGATGAACCAGTGTCTACACCATTGCTGACAGGACAAAGGACAAACTCCTCAGCAGAGTTTCTAAGGCTGCCTGTGATCGGGTGTCCGTGGTCTTGCCACAGGCCACAGGTCCCCAAAGACGCCGGCTATGGAGGTGTTTCCCCAGCTCGGGTTGCTCCCCACGGCCAGGGGATCTCCCATCCATTGCTCCCTCAGTAAAAGCCCTATCCTCCCTCAAGGCCCAAACCAAACATCACCTGCTCCTTACAGCCTCCCCGGGAAGCTCAGTCAGAAGGTAATGCTCCCCTGTCCAGGGCCCATAGACTTGTATTTATTCTTCTACTTTAGGGCGTCTTTCAGACTACCCTGCCGGGGGTTAGTTTGGGTGGTATGCTGAAGCCAGCTTCCACTGGCTCTCAAGATGTTACACTGGGACCTTGACATAGACCACGGCAGGGATGTTTATACCACGGGAATTGGCAGATGCCATGACCGGGTCTTTTATCCCCGCTGTGGAAAGCTGGTTGTCAGTCATTCACCAGCCCACCCTAGTTTGGGTAGGCGTCCCTCTCTTCCACCTCCAAATCAACTCAATGAGGTCAGTCTTATTCCCACCCCTGAGCGCCTAGCCCAGCACTTTGCTCAAGGCAGGAGGAAGCTCACAGCTAGAGAATCAGCTTCTGGAATTGCCGAGCAAGCAGATGCGCCATCCCGGAATTGACTCGTCCTTCCCAGCTGTGGGCGTGGGCCAGCCCTCCGTCCGGGGCAGGGCGGCAGGGCGCGGCTGGGAGCCTCTGCCCGACCTTCCTGCAGTCTTCCTGGAGAAATCGGCCCCACCTGCTGGCGAGGGTGGATACGGGGGAGCTGTAAAATAGCCCCAGGCCTCCCCAGATCTCTAAATCTTAGTGAAGAGGCTTAAGTGACTCAGGAACTGAGCCCAGCAGTTCACATCTTGGAAAATGCAGGGTGGATTGTTAAACCGGCCCAAGTGGCATTGATCATCAGCTGACAGTGGGGTCACAGGGGTCGATCCAGTTCCCTAAAGCACTGTCTGTGCTTTTGCAGGGAGAAGGCAAGCGACAGGAGAGCAAGAGGCAGGCCCGGGCAGCACTCCCATGGGGTCCCGAATCCCCAGACTCACAGCTGTGACCTGCAGCATGCCCGGGTCTGTGCAGGGCCCTGGGGCGGGGCGGAGGGCCCCAGAGAACCGACAGCCACGAGAGCAAGCCTCTCACCTCACACGACTGCACGGCCACCAAACTCCGGTGATCTGGAACAGGGTCCCTCCAGCCCAGAGGAGGGGGCAGAGTCTTCATCAGCCGTGTTCCCCACCACCACGCCCAGTCTTCAGCCCATTCTGATTCACCTTTGTAGAAGGAAATCTGAGTTCTGGTCCTTGCCCTGAACGACCCCAAACAAGGCCTTCCCCTTGGGCCTCAGTTTCCCCATACAGACCGTGACCTCAGCTTTATGAGTTTGGTGAAAGCCTTCCCACCCCGTTCAGCTTTGTCACTTTATGCTTCTAGGCATGTCCGAGCCGTGTCCCAAGTCCAGAGCTGCCCCTGTGCAAACCAGTCTCTCTCCTGTCAGCGGGGAGGGACGGCTCCCGGGAGCCCACCCAGCTGGCTGGGAGAGGTGCCTGCGTGTGGGAGCCAGCTGAGTGACGAGTGACAGGAGAGGAGAGGGAAGCTCAGCAAGGGTCCTGCGTCACCCCCAGCCAGCGGCTTCCTTGAGTGGGAGTATGTCAGAGACACGTCAACACTTTGGCGGCCACTCTTGAGGGCAGGCAAAGCAAGGAGAGGGCTCGGGGGAGCCTGCACCCCGCAGAGCCAGTCCGCAGTAGATGTGGGAGCTGGGACACAGGAGGGGGGCAAGCTGCCTTGTCCCCCACCCCACAGTTCTCAGGGCTCTGGGGAGAAGGGGGGGCAGGGAAATTTCCTTTCCTGCCTTTTCTGCCCACTAGACACTTTATAACTGATCTCATTGCTTCCATATCATAACTCCACGAAACAGATACTATTGCCCCCAATTTTTAAATGAAGCTCAGTGAGGTGGCGTGTCTTGCCCCAAGTCACTGTGTCCCCCAGGACAGAGAACCTTAGGGATGACAGTTCAAAGGTACTGCGCACCACTCTTTGAACAAAATAAGAAAGTAAGTAGTACCCACACACTTGCTACCATCCTGATTTTTACACATAAACAGTGAGGTCTACCCCTCCTGCCCCAACTAGGGTGCACCGGGGCCTGGTGGCTCCCAGGCTGACCCGTGCCTAGAGCACCTTGCCCAGCGGTGTCCACGTGGATAGCTGATGGCCGTGAGTCTGGGGAGTCTTGCGTTCCCATTCATGGGAGGTCCGGGGCCGGGGGGCCGGGGGGGGATGACGTGACCATGCCCCGAGGGGAAGCCAGCTGGGGACCCGACCCCGACTTCGGGCCAGCCCCCTGGGCCCAGAGCCCCACTGGAGATTCAGCTCAAGGGACAGGTTGGAAGTCTGATTCTCCCACCCTCTGCCTTTCTCCATGTCCCTCCACTGGTCTCTCTGTCCAGGCCCCGCTCCCACCCACTTAGAATCCCCACAGAAAAAGGTCACCAGTCCTCGTCCTTCCCCAAATAAGGTCCTGAGGTCCATAAGAAATTGCTGTGAGGGCCCACTAACGATAATGTTACCAAAGTGAAAACAGGCTTTCCTTTCCTTGGAAACCAGAGCCTAGATGCTCCCCCCACCCACACCTGCATGTGGCTCTTCCCTCAGAGGGCCCTTCTAGAAGGGAGGGGCACAACGACCACAAATGAACCCCCCCAGTTTTCCTGTCCCTCACTGGAGCTCAAAGAGGTTGGCTAACTTACCCTAAGTCACCCAGGGGGTAATGGCAGGAACTGAAATCAGAGCCAGGTCCGAGGCAAAGGCTGTTTCCACCAGATCCCACACCCCTGCCACCGCTGTCTAGACCGGACCCCAGGTGCTTGGGGCACCACCATGGCTCATCCCTTCTCCCAGACTCTGGCGACCCCCGTCCTTCTCCACCGCGGACATCTGTCCTGCCTCAGGCACGACCTCGGGTCCCTTCTCAGTCCAAGGGCAGCCCTCGGTCACCCCTTCTTCCTTTCCTTGTCCCCCACCCTCCACTTGTCCAGGGGTCTCCTTCCATTTCCATTTTCAAAGCATATTTACGGAGAGCCCGTGAGAGCTCAGGGACTCCGCTGGCTGCTGGAGAGACAGAGGTAGGGAGCAGGGCACGGTGCGCGCTCGCCGCTCTCGGGCTTTCTGTTCTTCTCGCGGGAGGCAGGTGCATTCGAAGAAGTAAGATAGCCTCTGACTCTGCCAAGTGCTGAGAAGGCTACGAAGCAAAGTGAGCCGCCCAGCCTGTCCCTCAGCCGCCCTGCACCACATTGGACTTATATCCCCGCCGGGGAAGGTAGAGATCGTCCCCAGTCACAGATGACGACACTGAGGTTGCCCAGAGACATCGGAGCCCATACAGACCTGCACTCTGCAGAACCCAGCCTCTGGACTTCCAGCCCAGGGCTGTTTCCAAATCCCACTGCCCTCCAGGTACCCTTCCCCCATTCCCCGAACCTGGGACATAAGGCCAGCCAACAGAGCAATCCCTCGGGAGGCCGTTCGGGAGCCGCCATCCATTCCTGGGGCAGACTGCTCGCTAAACTGATCTCAGGCCAGAGCTTTCGAGCTGGAAGTGCCGGAGAATGTAATCCAAATGCCTCATTTGACTCACTCCATCTAGTCCCTCCTCTCCCTATGGTCGCCTACATGCATTAAGCGCCGACTGTGTGCCTCACCCCGTGAGGCACCGGGCATACCGTGGAGAGGGGACGGATAGATGCCTGAGCTCGTGGAGTTTGTGCGCCAGCGGAGGGCATGGGCAGTGACCAGCCGCACGTGATTGCAGGATCACATGCCACGACGGCGACTGCAGCGAAAGGCAAGGAAGGGGTGACAGGAGAGCATCTGATAAGGGGGAGAACTGATTTATTCTGGGGGTCCCAGAGGCAGGAATGATGATCTGGCATTAAACAAAGGGTGGAGGGGTGGGGAGGGGAGGGCACAGCGGGAGGAAGAGCCGGCAGCAAGGTGCACGGTGCCTTCTAGAAACCGGGGGCAGGGCAGTGTGGCTGGTACGGCTCCAAAGCAGAAAACAGCCAGGGGTGCCGGGGTCGTGGGTGGGGGCCGCAGCGTGGGGCAGGTTATGGGTGTGATAACGCACTGGGCCTTGATCCTGAGGTAGCGAGGAGCCTGTGGAGCTCTTAACTGTGACTATGTGGAGAGGAGGGGCTTGCGTTTTTAAAAGCTCGCCCCGGCAGGCAGGCAGGCGGGAGAATGGCTTGGCGGGGTGAGAGGTAGCAGCACGAAGACCTGTGTGGGGGCCGGTGCAGGTGCCCCCAGGAGATGAGGATGCTTTAGAGGAAGGGTAACAGCGGGAGGAAGAGAAGGAGGCACATCCCAGAGAGACAAAGTCGGGAGGTGAGATCAGCACGGGTGGGCAGTGCACTGCAGGGGGGGATGCGGGAGAGCAAAGTCAAGCGTGGCTCCAGGCTCCACTCCATGGACGAACGTGGGGGAGGAAGCTCCGATGTCGGAACCTGAGGCCCAGGTCGGGGTGAGATGTGCCCAAGACCTCACAGCCAGGCTCCAGCCTCGACTCCTGGTCTGTTTCTCCACATGCAGCTCGGGCCGAGCAGAGCGGGGTCCCCGGGGATAAGGCTTCTCTTTGTGCCCGTAGAGCATGAGATGCTGGAGACAAGCCCTGGTCGTCACAGCGTGCCCCACCCCCACCCACAGTATATGTCACACAGTCCGGGCGCCCCGGGCTTGGGATGGAGAGCCAGGGATCCCGAGCCCACTTCCGAATCCTGTCTCCAAGAAGTTACGTCGCCTGGGACCTCGCCTTCCATCTCTGTTTAAAGTATTGTTACTGGGGCGCCTGGCTGGCTCAGTCCTTAAGCGTCTGCCTTCAGCTCAGGTCATGATCCCAGGGTCCTGGGATCGAGCCCCGCATCGGGCTCCCTGCTCCTCGGGAAGCCTGCTTCTCCCTCTCCCACTCCCCCTGCTTGTGTTCCCTCTCTTGCTGTCTCTCTCTGTCAAATAAATAAATTCTTTAAAAATAAATAAATAAAAATAAAATAAATAAAATAAAATATTGTTTCTGATGGTAAAATGACACCAGGCACACAAAAGCTCTTCGGATAGTACCAAGTAAGTGAGTGGAAAATATTTGTCTTACAAAGCGTGGGGTGGAGCCGAGACATGCAGCCGGGAATGAAGGGCGTTACAGGCCGAGGGCACAGCCCAAGCAAAGGCTTGAGGAGGGGACGGGCAAGGCTGCTGAAGGCGCCGGTGTGCAGATCCACTAAGCGCTGTGGTGTGTGTTATCTTGCTGCCCAGTCTCGGCCCACAGCAGCCCTATGAAGGTCAATGCCAGTTGCTCATTGTTCAGATAAGGAAACGAAGGTGAACGCAAACTGGCAGGTTGTCCACACTCAGCCGCTCCAAAGTGGCCAAGCTCTCCGCCCCCAGCAGTGAGCCCTTCATAGGTGAGAAATCGCTTAGGGAAGTAAAAGCTAAAAGTGGCTTTTTCACGCTGACAGTCTCCCCAGGAACTCAGTGAGGGAACTTTTAGTGGCCAGGACCTCTGAATGTCTTCAAGTGTGATAACCCAGGGCAATTCTGAGGAAGAAATTGGCCTTTCTTGGAACAGGCCCGAGCAAATAGCTGTGCTCCCCTCAATTTCAAAGGCCCAGATCGCCCAGAGGCAGGGGGCTTGCGGGATGTGTGAGGAGGGGAGCCACTTGGCCAGGCCCGGCCTGCGTGATTGTCGCCGCCCCCTCCTCCCGGCTGCTCTGGAGGGGCCGAGGGCGAAGAACATGCTGTCCGCTGATCCACAACTTGAGCAGAACTTAATTGCTTCCCTGAACCTGAAAAATATCAAACTGCATAAATAAATGTGCTTTAAATTATTAATAAAGGCATTACATCTGGAGTTGGAGCATGAAAATTAATCTAATTTCTTATGCTAAACTGGCTGGTGTGGTATGTGATTTAAGGATTCAGAGACACAAAGGGCAGGGAAGAAAATGATGGGAGGTGGGCCGTCTTGGGCATTTTGCATTTAAGATGGGGAAAAGAATGAGAAAGAAGGAACGAGTGGAAAGAAAAGGTGGGCGGAAGTTCTCCTGCAGCCCCGATGAAGGCTGCTTCATCACTGAGAATCAAGAACATAGAGTCCATATTTACCCCAGGTCCCCTCATTTTAACGGCACTAGAAGACACTCCCACCCAAGTACTAATGAGGCCTGACCCCGCTTAGCTTCTGAACTGCACTAGAAGGTCTCTGGAGGAGCCTGGGTTTCTGTGCAGGGTGAATCACTTGACTTTCTCAAGGACAGGCATAACGAAAGCCAAAGTTGGGATGAGCCCGTCCACTAATGCCTGAGTGGCCAGTGGGAAGGGACCCAGAGACCCCTGCCACCTGCCTCCAGCCCACCCTGACACTGTCAGGACTTCCTCCCTTTAGCTTCTGGATGCAAGGTGGTACCAACCAGCCCTGCATCTGAAAGCCAGCTCAGCCACTTGCTAGTTGAGTATCTTTGGCCCAGCTTCTCTCTGAGCCTCAGTGTCTCCATCTGTAAAATGGGTGAATGATATCTATCACACAGCATCATGGTAAGGATACAGCATGGCATTTGGGACTTGCTGAGCCTGGGTGCAGACACGATCAGGGCAGATGGTACTCCTACCAACGTTCTCCCATGCCTTTGCTGCCCACTGATATGCCAGACACTTTTGTTCTGTAAGAGAGAGAGAGAAAAGAAAATGTTGGATTGGCAGCTTGGTCTGAGGGGAGAGCAGAGGAAGAGAGATGATATGGGGCCTGTTGTCATCTGGTCTCTGGGACTGGGTTGAGCTCTGAAATCTAGAAGCTTGAGAGTCAGAAGTTAAAAGGTTTTGTAAGACCGTGGGCAGAAGCAGAGCCTGTGGCATGAAAGTGAAGACAGGTGCACCCTCCCGTCCTCCGCCCGGAATGTTCTGTGTTCCAATGGTCAATGCCCTGGCCGAGGATGGCCCCCTCGTGCAGCAGGGGCCATCCTGGGTAGAGGCAGTGGGCAGATACAGAGACGACAACAGGAGAGGTAGGGGGGTTGGATACCATAAGGGACTGCCTCCAAGGCCCCAAAATACCCAGCAAACACTCATTTCAAGCAGTGGGAGCCAATGAAAGCAAATGGGCCTAGATTTTCCCACCACAGGCTGGGGGGCTGGGACACCTGGGTTATATCTCTGAAACGCCTGTCCTTAGGCTAAGCATACAATAGGTGTCAAAGCACATCAGCTTCCTTCCCTTTCCCCTTCTTTCCTGAGTCTCTGTGCATTTGTCAGGATGTGATCTTTTCCTCCATCTGGTCTCCAAGGGAATCAGGGGTTAGGGTTCTGTACTTGAACCCCAAAGGCAACATGGACTAACCCTAAAACACTGGCCAACGTTTATCAAAACACCAGCTAACACTTAACTTTACATGTGACTCCTAACAGTTTAGTAAATGTTTTCACTTCTAATCCACTGAGTCTCAACGACCACCATGTAAAGTAACATCTCTACTGTGCAGTAAAGGAAACTGAGGCCCGAGGAAAGTGACCGGTCCAAGGAAACACGGCTTATACACCATAAAGCAGGAATGTAGCCCTGGGTCCTCTGCTGACTGGAGAGTCAGGCCAGTCAGAGGCCGCCCCTCCCTTACCAAAGCCAGTTTCCCCATGCGTCCAATGGGCCTGGTAGCACTGAGCTTGCAGAGCCGCGGTGAGGACCACAGCGGGCCACACAGCACCCAGCACAGAGGGCTCCCAAGGACACGCATTCCCTTTCCCGGCCACATGGCTTTCCAGACCCACCTGCGTCAGGAGGACTGAAACAAAAAGACAATAGATTGGTGACCAAGCAAGGAGGCCACCAGGAGGAGGCGCAGTCTGGTGCCCGCCTTGGACCCTGGGCATCTGCCTCCGCCTGCCTTGGGTCTCTCTGCCTGGCAAGGGGTCAAAGACATGGCTGATCCTCCTCTCAACAGTTTCCACTTTGGTTGTGATTATTTCATGCCCTGTCTGGTACCTTCTGCCTCATGCTGCTCAATTCTCTCTTTCTACCAATCTCGGAAGGGACACAGCTTCGTTGAAAGGAGAGTGGCTCCAGGGTGACGTGGGCCCACATTCAAGCACTGGGAGGCCTGGGGCAAGTTGCTTTGCCTCTGGGCAGCCCGAGTTCCTGCCTGGAAAAAGAAGGTGGCGGTCCCTCCCCAAGGTTACAGCCTGGTACAGGTCAGGGCTGTTTGTCCCACGGTTGCCCTGGACGCAGCCTCGCAAGCCTCAGAAGGGAACAGAGAGTCCTATTTGCTGCAGGAATAGGTCTTTAAAAAAGGGAGGGGGGCACCTGCTCCAACATTTTTTAGTAGTTTTTTTTTTTCCCTCAGATATTATCCTGCCTAATTGTATTTCCAAATTGCAACACAATTTTAAAAGTTTCTTAAAGAAAAGTTTAATTAGGGGTGATGGGTGGCTCAGTCGGTTAAGCGTCTGCCTTCGGCTCAGGTCATGATCCCAGGGTCCTGGGATCGAGCCCCGCATCGGGCTCCCTGCTCAGCGGGAAGCCTGCTTCTCCCTCTGCCTCTGCTGCTCACTCACTCTCTCTCTCTGTCAAATAAATAAATAAAATCTTTAAAAAAGTTTAATTAATGCTTATTAAAGTTAATATCGGGGTTGGGGTTGAATTGATGATACGGCATAAGAGACCATTGTGTGGTCCATCCTTAGATTTTATAGCAAATAGGAACCCCTTTTGTAATCACGGTGTGAAGTAAACATTTATGTCCATTTTATAGGACTCGAAGAATTGTTTTCTATTTTACATTATGATAGACGTTTATAGCTGTTACCTCTTTTATGACACACTGTTGGTCACTGCTTTGATTTAGCTGCCTTGGGTCTTTTGTTGGGGACATCATCACCAATTACCGCGTGCCAGAGTAGAGTTGCTAAGAACAAATCGGAGAGAAGCAGGGTATCCCTGAATCCCACATGTTTTGTGCTGGGCTTAGGAGGAAAAAAAATCTCATTTTCTCCGAAATTGCTTTCACCCTAAGTGAGTCAAGAATTTCCTGGTCCAGCTCTGGGAACTCTGCCTCTGGGGTGAGGGCAGATAGGTAAAGAGCAGGATTTCACTTGGAGGGCTGGGAGCTTCGGTACTGTCCTCTCTCCCTTCCTGGGCTTCCTCCCTCTCCCTGAGGGAGCACCTTGAACCCCCGGAAATTGTAGGCAAACCTACATGTACCTTCCTGTGGGGACATCTTCTGGGGACATATAAAATAGAAAGAACCAGACCCCTGCTCTTGCTGGCCCTGGCTGTCCTCAACCCACACTCCCAGGCCTGATCCCACCCTCAAACTCCTTGGCCCCCTCCTTCTCTGCTCTCCTGAGAGGCCCCCTGGCAGAGGGTACTTTCTGGAAACCAGAAGGAACTCCGTGGGGAGAGGAGGCTGATGCAACCAGCAGCCCCCCCACCCCCACCCCTTTGCTCCCACTCCCAACCCAGCCTTCCTCCAAACAGAGCCCCTCGGGCCTGCCCTGACCTGCCCCCTTGCTGGGCCAGCCTCAGTGGCTCTCCTCTGTCGCCCCCCAGGCCTTGCCCTGCCCCTCTTCAGTGTCTAAGATTTAGAAAAAGCCAAAGAAAGAGAGAAAGGAAAGTGTGGCGAGCCCAGCTCGGGCTGGGGCAGCAGAGGGGAAGGGCCTCCGGCGGGCTGGGAGCAGAAGCCGCTGATGCACTGTGGTCGCCTTGTGGTTCAGGCCCAGAGGCTCATGCAGGCGTTGTGGGGAGCGCGATAACCTAACCGGTGAGCCGATTCGGAGAATTTCTGCAGGTTTCGTAATGCGAGGTGACAGCACAAAGCGGGAGATAACAAGGTCCCAGCAGTGACAATGGAGGGCGGGAGCTGTGACAATGGAGGGCAGGAGCTGTGACAATGGAGGGCAGGAGCAGTGACAATGGAGGGCAGGAGCTGTGACAATGGAGGGCAGGAGCTGTGACAATGGAGGGCAGGAGCAGACAGCGGCCCTCCTACTCTGGCGACGGAGCACACATGGGGCCGTTCCTGAGCAGAGACAATGAAGCCCCTTGGAAGACCTCGCTCGTTCAGGCTGGGGTGGGGGGTGACGAGAACGGAGATGAGTGCAGGCCCGGCCCCTCCTGTCGAGCTGGGCCTGCTCTGGGACAGGGCTCTGCACGGGTCTCGGGCTGCAGGCTGCCTGCCATGAGAGTCAACTTGTGGATGTTCCAGCAGCCGCCTCCTCACCTCCTTGCCCTCTCAGTGGGGACACAATCCTGGCCTGGGCGGTGAGCGGCACGGAAGGGGGTGCCTGCGAGGGAGATCCTGACTGGAGTCTAGACCCGGTGGTTCAGACACACCCAAGTTGTAGACAGCCACTCTGACAGGGACCCGTGGCTGCTCCATGGCTGTGGGTCCCTGTCTTCTTTCCGTAGCACGGCATTCAAGGCTGGCTCGCTCTGGGCCAGCCCACTTCCTCAGCATTATCGCCTTCCACCTGCCCCGTGGACATGGCTGAACCACCAGACTGTTTGCCAGGCATACCACACACCCAGCTCTGATACCCCAGTGCCTTTGCACCTCCCAGGTGCTCTGCCCATAATGCTTTTCCCTTTCCTTCCTGCCTGACTGGTCCTTCAGGAACCTGTTCAAATATCTTCTCTTCTGTGAAGACTTCCCTGGGCCCCAGGGCAGAACTCAAGCCAGCCCGTCCCCCGGGCTTGACTATATAGTCATCTACTCCACACACACTTCCATCAAGACCATTTATTTTCCTGGCTGTCTCCCTTCCAGGCTGGGAGGAAAGGGACCATGCTTTAATTTACCTCTTGCTCCCAAAGTCTAGGCCAGAGCCTGGCCAGGCAGCTGATGGATGCGTGCATGTGTGCACAGGAAGTATGAAGGGCAAATCCAGGCAGGGCAGGGTGCCTCTCTGGAATTTGGCTGCCCCAGTCCTAGGACCTGCCTCTCCTCCTGGGAGAGAGGCCTGGGGTCCCCCCGTGTGCCACAAAGCCATCCACATCCCCTCTCAGGCCAGAGGCCCCATTCAAGGCCCTCTCCTCCACCCTCATACTCTCATACCTTAGATCCCAAGTGAGTGCTTGACCCCTGTGAAGTGGTTTGGACCCCAAAGCCTAGAGGGGGTCATGGGAACCCAGCTCTCTCCTGAATGACAGATGCCTCCCCTTGGCAAGCCCCAGCCTGCTCTCTGCAGAGGGGGAGGGAGGACGGACCGGCTGCAGGTCGGCATCATTAACTACTCGCCACTCAAGCTCCTGCTGTGTTCCCTCCCTCAGAGAGTTCCCCCAGGTCTTCCCTCCAGCCCGGGACTGGGAACCCTGAGCACCCCTCCCACGATCTGGGGTGATATCAGCGCCTGGCCCCAGGAAAGGGTCTTGCCCCCAGAGCGCACAGGCACCCAGAACAGGGCCAGCCGTGCCTAGAGCAGATAGGCCAGGACCAGGAGGTGTGCGGAGGCTGACAGGAACTGGTTTAGACCAGACTTAGCCAGTTTTGCTCTGTCTGAGCAGCGGAGGAAGTGAGTGGTTCACACCTGGTGAGTGGGAGCGGCCAGAGGTATCTGGAGCCTGGGTGTTTCTAAAAGCTGGATCTCTTGCCCAGCACACAGGAAAGGTGGTCCCCCACCCTAGGGTTCCTTACTGACGGGCCCCAATGCATCCCCACAGAGACATTCAGAAACAGCAAGGCTGAGGCTTCCTGTCTCCTCAGCCCAGTCCTGGCCCAACCCTGCTGGGTGGAGACGTCTGGAGAAGGGGGAGCTCTAGCTCTAGGTGTCCAGAGAACTCTGAAGGCACCTGTGTCCTTGCCCTGGAGTCCTTAGAGAACCATGTATGCTCCTGGCTTGTGGGCAGCCAGACTGCCATGGGTGTCCTCCCTTCTGGAAGCTTCCATTCCCTCCATCCTCCATGGGGCATCAAAGCCAGGCCCCTGCTCCTCCAGCGAGGAGATGTCACGGCAGCCGGAGGGCCTGATGTCCCTGTCAGGTTTGCCAAGGAGATGCGTGGTACAGACAACCAGGCTTCTGCTCGGCTGCCTGCAACAGGACGCCTCCCAGCCCCGCGTCTACCTCACCTGTCTGACTCTCCCTCTCCTTCAGGTGATAGGGACCCATAACAGTTGCCACATCAGAGGGCCATTAGGAGGACTGAATGGGGAGGACACACGCCAAGTTTAAGCCCGTCATTGGCATGGAGAGAGCGCTCAGCAAATGTTGGTGGTTCTGTTGTTTTTATCCCACACACCCACGCATAGGCACACGACTCTCCTCCTGTGGGTCACAGTCACAGGCATCATGGCCCCTGGGACCCCAGGAGAGCCAGAGGGAGGTGCCACCCCAGCCAGAAGCCGTTTCATCATCCACACCTCCCAACTGGATCAACATCACCTGTGGGACCCTTGGCACCCCTGGGTCACCCACAAGGAACCCAGCTCCCAGGGTCAGGTCAGGAAAGGTGCTAGTGATTTCCCAGAACAGGAGAATATTTCCTTGCAACACTCCCACCGGGGGCCCAGGTGTGCGGGGCGGAGGGGGGCCACGCCTGCTCTGTGCGGCTGTCGGTGCGTGGCCCGGTTGCCCGGGGGGAGGGCAGCTACCGCGGGGCCCGAGCGAACCTAGAGCCTACTGGAGAGCAGAAGCCCAGGTTCAAGAGGGGGCACTCCTCTGTGTGTGAAGAGTCAGGTGACCGCCGGGTGACAGCCAACGCTAACGCACAGCCCCTGCCTCCCATCCCTGCTTTGGCCTCCCGGCCACACACTGGCATTCCAAGAAGTCTTCCTTTGCAGGCAGACGTGTACAGTTTTAATTTCTATGAAAAGCCATCAGTCTTATACCTGACTTCTGACCACTATGTTCTTCGACTTTTTGTTGTGGTTAATTTTTTTGTGGAAATTCACACAACAAATAATTAACCATTTTCAGTGTGCAATTCAGTGGCAGTTAGTGCACCACGATGTCCTGTGGCCACCAGCTCTCTTGCCTTTCACGACTTTTCAGCGCCCTGTAAAAACACCCCGTCCCCACCAAATAATCACTCCCCATTCCCGCCCCCTCCTCCGACCCCCTGGTAGCCCCTAATCTGCTTTCTGTCTCTCTAGATCTGTCTACTCCAGGTAGGTCTACAAAAGAAAGCATACGTCACGTGGCCTTTTGAGTCCGGCTTCTCGCCCCGAGCATAATGTTTCCGAGGCTCGCCCGCTCCCAGCACATACTTTATCCCTTTTTACGGCTAAATCATATTCCATTGCATTTGTCCTCGGATGGACATACGGATTATTTGACCATTTTTAAACATGCAGAAATAGGGAAAGAATAACAATGAGCACCCATCTTCCCGCTCCCCAGACTCTGCAGCTGGGCCAGGACCTGGGGTGAGACCAGTGGGCTGCTTCAGCACGCGGGGAAGGAGACACCAGTCCCGGGGTGGGCAGGTGCAGGGTGGCCCCTCCGAGTACTGTCTCCCTCAGTGAAGACCTGTTATGGTGCACAGGACACTTGTCTCCTCGTTGTTCTGCTCCCATCTGCTCCGAGGACGTTGGACACAGTAACAAATCCACTCCCCTCTCCCTGCCCCCCACACTGACACGCAGCTGTACCTCTAGTCCATAGTCACCCTTCCCAACGGCCCCAAACCTGTCTTCCATCCCTTTGGTTTGTTGGCTCTTCGGTTTGTTTTCAGAAGGATCTTAGGAATTTTCCCACACGACATGTGGGTATCAGGTCTCTCTCACTCGAAAATGGCCTTGGCTTTCCCCCACCCCATAACATCAGCCTTTTGGAGAGTCTTTTAGAAAGGCCCACACCGTGGATTTGCCTTGCTGTCATTCAACCTGTCCCTCTGTCCCCTGTAAATCCTGTGCACAGGCAGTTGGGGTCGAAGGCTAAAGTCTTTGGCAAGAACACTCCATGGGTGATGCTGTGTTCCTCACATCACCTTACATCAGGAGGCCTGGGTTCCTGGCCAGATGGTTGTCCTATTACTTAATGATGCTAAGTATGGTCAACTGGGATAAACTCATGACCACCGAATCTCTCAAATGTACATTCCCCCTTTTAATTAGTATGTAGTCTGGGGGAAGATGCTTGGTCACTGCACAGATATCCTATCCCCCAGCACTCACCGGTTTTAGCACTTATTGATGGTCCCGGCCCGAATCTAGAATTACACTGGGGGTTGCAAATGGCAACTTTCTAACTTTATCATTGCTTCTACATTGCTCAGCGGGCACTCTCCTGTAAAGAAGAGCTTCTTTCCCTCTCCCCCTATCTGTTAATAACGATAGTCTTTTATTGATGCTCAGCAATTCCAAGTTTAGCCAGAGGGGTCTCTTCAAGTCTGCTTCTGCATCTTTTTGACATGACCCCACTAGGCACATCCTTGCCTCTTAGAACAATAAAATGTCCCAGACTTACTTGTACTTCCCTCACATCTGGAATCAGCCATTTCCCTAGAAAGGCTGAGTTGGTGGGTAATGGTCTTAGAAAGCAGGATCTGGACACCAGGTGGTCAGTCTCATTGCTCCTGCTTCTAGATTCTTTCAGTGGACAGAGGCGGGGAAAAAAAGAAAATCAATTCACAATGTTGTCAACTTAAATTGAACATTCTCTGGGAGCCTGGGTGGCTCGGTCAGTTAAGTGGCCGACTCTTGATTTCAGCTCAGGTCATGATCTCAGGGTTGTGGGATCAAGCTCTGCGTCGGTCTCCATACTCAGCGGGGAGTTTGCTTGAGATTTTCTCTCTCCCTCTCCCTCTGTCCCTCCCTACCTCTAAAAAAAACACTGAACCTTCTGGGTGGTTCTTCTTAACTCTTTTTGTTGTTTGTTGTTAACTTAATGTGTGAATTTTTTTTCTCTTACGCAGAAAATCTTGGCTTCTAATAGCATTAATATATGTCCTTGCTTTATGTTGCAATATGCATAGTAACAATAAGCTACTAAACAAAGCTTAAGGCTTCTTTGTGGTTGTTGTTGTCCTTGGAATATATTCTACCACAGGTATATGGTCAGCGTATGTTTTTCAAGTTATTTGAAATCGCTGTCTTTGCTGTATGGCTAGGTTCTCAACTTAATTTGCAGTTTAGGTTCATCTGTTTATGTTTGTGCACAATCTAGGGGGGTTCTTTTTTAGTTTTTCCTTAACTTTTTTGAACATATAAATCACGGACATGGTTAAAAATACATAACTATATTAAAAATCCTATTTGGAGAAGTTTTACTCCCATGCCAACGCTCTCCACCCTGTTCCCATGCTCCTCCACTAATTTCTGTTTTATTCTTCTTGTGTCTATATACGTGAGTACACACATGTACATGTGTGTGCATACATACATACTGCTGTTCCCTCTTCTTTCCTGCAGAATTTGTGTTAAGGATATAGATGGGAACCCGGAGTCCTGGGAGAGGAAACGATTTTAAAGGAGACAACTTTGCTTCTGAACCTCACTCCCTGCTAGCTGTGTGGCATGCCCCGGTCACATAGGTGCTCTGAGCCTCTCATCTTCTTTATCTGGGAAATGGGATGACAATTGCTACCTTATATGGTTTGGGCTAGGATGAAGTTCTTTCTCGTATCACTTTAAAAAAACTAAATTCTAGGGGCGCCTGGGTGGCTCAGTCGTTAAGCGTCTGCCTTCGGCTCAGGTCATGATCCCAGGGTCCTGGGATCGAGCCCCGCATCAGGCTCCCTGCTCAGCGGGAAGCCTGCTTCTCCCTCTCCCACTGCCCCTTCTTGTGTTCCCTCTCTCGCTGTCTCTCTCTCTCTGTCAAATAAATAAATGAAATCTTTTAAAAAATAAATAAATAAAAAATAAATAAATAAAAAATTAAATTCTAGGTAGTTGAACTGTAAGAGTTCACACGTAGTCTTACATGTGTGGTGGGCGTGGGGTGGGGGGGCAGGGGATTCCCTTCTCTGAAGCTTAATGATGTGGGCTAACCCAGAACCCTGGAACCCTGGGAGCCAGATGTGTTTTGAAAATCAGAAGTTTTGTAGCTTTAGTAGGTGCTTGTGTACGAAGTTTGTCTGCTGCGCAGTACTCCTAGTGGAGTCTGGGGCAGGGCGTTAGAGTAGAACACCGTATTTCTGCAGCAAAACACACGAATGCTCACACTGGATATGAAGACTGCATGGCCACTGGTCAGTTTAAGTCAGATTCTGCTCCTAAATGAGTCTGTGCTGAACTGACAAAATCAACTGGTGGTGTTGGAGATCTTTCTGGGTTTTGAAACTGTGGCTAAGGGACCGTATCGCAAGATGACCCGTAATGAAGTCTTACCTTTTTAAAAACCATTTCGGACAACATAACGTCAGCATGGTGTGTCTGCGTCTCCGGATGGTTCTGTCTCCTCATGGTTGAGCACACAGTGGACACAATCGAGTTGAGGGAGCGCTGGTCCCCCCGAGGCCAGCCTTGGTCACGCTAAATAGTTCCCATGTTTGGCACAACTATATCAAGATTTGGACATCTGTTGTTCCTACGCCAGTTTTGCATTTATCCGTTTTCTACTCACTTCTAAGAAACAGTATAGGACAACATGCTACCGCATAGTCACATGCGTGAACACACCACGGGGAGTGGACCGAGCAGAAGTGTGGCTGAAACGGCGTTCTCTCGCGTCCAGGCTCAGCTCGGCATTAACCAGTCGAGGCGGGGCAATCCAAAGTCAGCAAGTGAATGTCAGCCCCAGGTCATCCAGGACTAATGCACGCAATTTCATAGCGCCAGTTCTCGTGGGAGTCTGGGGTTCGAATCTACGCTGCCGGGTGTGATGAGGGAACCCCCAAGCTGGAAGAGTAAAGTGGTCGTCCCAGGTTGGCGGTGCCCCCTGGTGGCTGGAAGAAGCAAACACAAACCCTCTCCAGAGGCAATCTGGTTTATCAAAGAGAAACTATAAAAAAACACACTCCAGGGGCGCTTGGGTGGTTCAGTTGGTTAAGCAACTGCCTTTGGCTCAGGTCATGATCCTGGAGCTCTGGGATCGAGCCCTACATCGGGCTTCCGGCTCAGCGGGGGACCTGCCTCTCCCTCTGACCCTCTCCCCTCTCATGCTATCTCTCTCTCTCTCTCAAATAAATAAAATCTTAAAAAAAAAAAAAACACACTCAAAGCAATGAGTCACCATGAGCAAGAGTCAGCAGAGACAACAAGCAACAGATTTCAAACACGGTTTCTCAAGCTCAGGGCTACTGACACGTTGCCAGGTAAATCTTTACCATGGGGACTGTCTGTGCATGTTTAGCAGCATGCCTGACCTCTACCCACTGGAGGCCGGTGCTGTCGCCTGTGAGTGTGTGCGTGCCCACGCGCACACACGCACACGCACACGCACCGGTTTCGACAACCGAAAATGTCTCCAGACGTTTCCAAATGTCCCCAGAGGGAAGAATTGCCCCCACTTGAAAAACACTGACTTAGATCCTCAGAGATTTCAAATATTAAAATAACGAGATAAGTCATAAACTATGTATGAAAGGCTTAACGACTTGAAAGATGGAATGGAAGAAAATGATCAAGGAATAAGAAACTATCAAAAATTATAGGGAGATGTTTATAAAGACTTAAGTAGAACATGTGAAAATGAAAAAATTAAATTAAAATTTCCATGATTGTGTTAGATGCAGATAAAGAATGAATGAATTAGAAGAGAGATTTGAAGAAATTACTCCAACCACTTAGAAGAGCCAAAAAAAAAAAAAAACAGACAAAGACATACATGATAGAGAGGTTAAGATATAACCAACTGAGGCACCAGAAGGAAAGAGTAAAGAGAATGAGAGAGAAGTAATATTTGCAGAGATAATGCCGGAGACTTTTCCAGATCCATATATGCAAGAAGTCCCAAAGATACCAAACAGGATGGAAGTACAAGTTGTTGTGAATTGGATGTAGAAAAGCTGAGGAGAGAACCTCAAAGGATCATCACCAAAACGACACCAGTGTAACCCAGGAGTCCACAGGAAGGCCATGCTGGCATTAGTGGAAAGAGATGTGGGATTCCTGCACAGGGAGCAATTCCTGTGTTCAGTGGACCTGAGCTCCGCCTTGAAGGATGTTGAAGGATGTCCATCCAATGTTGTATCAAGATACCTTGATCTGAGCCCTTTATTTTATAGGACAACCTAGGAGATTAACTAGAGGTGGGATGTGGAAATGCAAGGAGGAAATGGGATGTTGTTCTAAGTGGGGGGAAGAACATGAACAAAGGCTTGGAGGCAAGATTGAAGACTTCATGAGCAAAGAACAAAAGGAAGTTTTATTTGATAGGGATGGGAAACATTTAAGAGAGCAATTACAAACCTGATTGGATGGACAAGGTGAGCCCAACCTGGGGAATTCCCCTGAGAGATAAGTAGGTATGTTTGCACTTGAAACTTTGGGACAGAGGTTGGTGAGCAACAGCTGTGGGCCAAGTCTGGCCCACTGCCTGTTTTGATAAATAAAGTTTTATTGGAACACAGCCACACTTATTCATTTATATATCATCTATGGCTATTTCTGCACCACCACAACAAAGATGAGTAGTTATGAGAAACACCTGATTGCTCTCAAAGCCTGAAGTATTTATTTTCTGACTCTTGGCAGAAAAACTTTGTCGATCCCTGATCTAGGCAGAGGCAACCAGCCGTGAGGCCTTTCAGCCAATGACCAGGATGAAGAGGGTAAACCCAGAAGTGGCTTAAGGATGGTGTGTGTTGTAAGAGGAGGAGAAACGTGCCAGACATTTATTAATGTCCTACTGTATACCATCCCTCCATGCGCATTATCATTATTACTTTTCATAACCACCCTGCTGAAAAGTTGTGACTTTTTTTTTTCCAAGCTGAGGAAAATGGGCTCCAGAGACATTGAGTGGTGTATCCAAGGTCAGCCAGTATTTCAGGCTGAGTTGAGATCTAATTTCAAGTTGGTTCAACTCCAAAGCCAACGTTCTTCCCACCACACCTCACTGCCTCTCAAGGCACTGAAGATGGGTCCGGGCCAATGAGCTGGCTACTGGGTCACTGCCAGCATAGTCCAGATCGGGGAGGTGGTAAGTGTTTCCCTCCTCTCTTGAAAACAGATCCAGGGACCCACTCTGACGTGGGGGGAGGGACCTCTGGCCCACGGTTCCTCCAACGTTTGCTCCCAACTTGTCCAAACATTGACGCCACCCTGTTCCCCTCCACCCCATGCCTCTGGAGGCCCCGGCGTGGCCAAAAACACCTATCGTACATCTTCCCTCTGGTATCATCTCACAGCCCGATGCTAAAGGCAGTTGGGTGATATGATACCATCTCCATATCTCTGAAAAAAAAAAAAAACACACACACACACACCACGAGGGTTGGCAGCCCTACACAGTGCCACCCACAAGAGATGACCCAGTTGATTTGCAGTGAAATTGCAAAACCGCCTCTGCTCCTGCCCCAGCCGATCCCAGGGCCTGGAGCAGAGCCCACTGGGACTTGATTCCACCCCCAGACTGTCTCCTGTTCCTCCCGTGACTAATTTGGATCCTCATCTGACAGCTACCATGACCACTCTGCCCAGATAGGGCCGAACAGACCTGCTTCTCGGTTTTGCGGTCAAACTGGTTCTTGAAACTTCCCCAGAGTCCCAGCATGGTTTAGTCTGTCTGTGGGGAAGTGTAACTGGCTGCCCCTTGGGGTTGAGCTGGTTGAGGATTCGAGAAACCCAAAGAAAGAGATCAGGAGAGTGTGGATTCTACTTGAGGCCTTGGCTACCAAAATTGGTGTGTGATGCAATGGGAAGTGTCCCCCGCCCCCAGTGGACCCCAATGGGTGAGTCTGTTCCTTGCCAGCTCTCCATGGGCCCAGATGCCATGCCACATAACCTCTGACCCTCAATGTGCCTATGAGGAAATGGACGCAAACATAAGCAGACAACGTCCCCGGAGCAGATGGGAGGAACCCTGTGACCCCAGGCCTACTGAGAGCCGCCAAAATGGGCAACTGCTACCGTTTCCTACTCTCCTGCCTTGGGAAACAGTCAGCTACAGGGGACATGACCCACATCTGCTCGTTTGCCGTGCTGCCCGACTGTCCCAGATGCGGAGGGAGAGAGGGAAGTGAGAGACGCCGGCCCATGCTTGTCCCACCAGCCTTTCTCAGATGCAGCCTGCTGGCTTCTTTGCTGTAGCCAGTGTGAGCTCACATGGGGGGCCGAGGAGGAAAAGGACAGGGGGGCCAGGAGAGGACAAGGTCGATGAGCTTCCACGAGCATCTATGGTGTGCCAAGCTCAGTGCTGGGCCCATACAAACACCATCACATTTATTCCTTACCCAGCACAGTGGGCATTATTGATTAGATCAGTCGTGTGCGTTCCTGAGACATAGAGGACTCCCAACGTCAAGGGCTGTGGAGCTGGCTCCTCCTGGATCCTCGCTGTGCTGCATGTGACCGGCCTGCATGCTCTCGGTCTCCTCCCCCAAAACGGAGAGGCTAAAAGATGGTATTGGTTTCATACAGTTGTTACAATAATTAAATTAGATCATCTATATGAAGTACTTAGAATAACGCCTGGCACCCAGCGTGAAATCGGAGTGTAAACTGATGGTGATTTTTTTTTTTTTTAATTACCATCCTCATTTTACCATTGTGGGAAGTGAGTCTCCTAGAGGGCAGTGACCCGCCCGAGGTCACCCGAATGGCGGAGCTGGGGTCCACCTCCAGGTCCATCGGATGCCACTACTCCCCATTCAGATATTCTGAGGCCCCAGGGGTTGACACAGAAAGAGAAACTTGGGTGCCTTTGCGCCTCAGGGCAAGGTGACTGCAAAGGGAGTTGCCAGGAGCAGTGGCTGTCCCCAAAGAAGGGGGCGAGTCAACCTCACAAGGTCACGGGGTGAGGAGCCCTGGGAGGGGCTCCCCGTTCCTCCACACCCCCAGGGCCTGCAGGGAACCCAGGAGGGGAAATGGCTCTCGGTGAGTGAGTGTGCAGAAAAGGGTCAAAAAGAGGCCTCAGTCTCCCTCCCAGAGGGCGAGGCCGGCGGTGGTGAAAGAGCCCCTGGCAACAGATAAACAGGAAGCCAGCTGCCCGACACCACCACGGGGACAGACACACAGATGCAGGACCAGCACCCACGCCTGAGGGCAGGTGCCGAAGCGGCGTGCACCCGCCCAGCATCAAAGTGCCAGAAACCCCTTTAGGGGCAGCATCCTCCCTCAGCAAGCCCATGCCTGGCCACAAAGAGGGCCAGGCCCCTGGCACCCGAGGGAAGGTACCCAGCTTCCTGTTTGTCCAGCTGTGAAACGTGGGGTATCAGATCCACCTCCCAGGGCAGCTCTAAGGACTGAGGTTAGATGACAGGGTTGGGTACAGAATGTCCTCCTGTTCTGGGGGGACAAGTGAGTCGTCTGAGCTGCCTGCACTTGAAGTCACTGGCTGCTTCCAGAGGTACTAAGCTCTCCATCATCCGTGGTTAGAGGAGCCAGGGCCACTTGGAGAAGAGGTGGCAAAGCAGACTCAGTCCTTCGTGGGGAGCCCCAGTCTGTAGTCTTTGAAAGTCTCCGTGGGCAGGCCGGAGCCTCTGACGCTGCAGGCAGAGACCAAAGCCTTCGTGATCGACAGCGCTATCTGCCTAATAAATGCACTTCTAGGGCATTCAAGTTCAAAGCCGGTACGATACTGGCAGATGGGGAGTAGAGAAGAATGGGGAGATAGAGTGGGAGCTGGGATCCCTGAGGCCGGCAGACTTTTCTACGAAAAGAGCCTCCTCACTTGCCAGGGAATCCTGAGATCAGCCCGGAAGCCCCAGAAGGCTGGGCTGTGACAAATCCAGCCCCCTCCCAAGGCCTGGGGCGCACCGGTGTGGGGAGAGAGCGAGGCTCCCGCTCACTCCCAGAAGCCTCTTTGGGTTTCAGAATTGTTGCTCTGAAAATCTGTCAGTGGCTCCGAGGGGCACCGAGGCAGCTCTTCGGAAAACAAGCAGACAGCAGCGGAGGGAACCCAAGCCTCAATTATGCTGGGGACTGGAGCCTTTGAAAAGAGATGGTTTTTAATGAAAAGGTGCTGTCGAGAGCTAACCATGTGGAGGGCAGGCTGTTCTCAGCTGCTTTTCTCCCTGTCCCCTCCCTTCCCACTTAGTGGGGAGCCCCTGCCCAGCCCTGCGGCCCCAGGACCTCAGTGCCTGAGGATGAACCCCTGCAGGGGTGGGAAGGAAGGGACCACAGCTCCCAGGTGCACAGGCCAGCTCCCTGAGGGCCCCAGCTGGTTGCCTGGAGTCTGTCCCCTGACCCAGGCTGTGACCCTGGGTGCTGGACACGTTCCTGCTGATGCACCATCTCCCATTCCCGGACTAGATGGTGAAGACAAGGCAACCACAGCGTTTCTCTAGAGCACCGTTCACAGTTTGACCAAACGGACGTTTGGCACAGAATTGATCTTTAATGAGGACTTACCCTGACAACTAACTTCTAATTTAACCTTGAAACAATCTTTTGATACGGGTACTATTCTGATTCCCATTTTACAAATGGGGTATCTGAGGCACAGGGAGCCAGAGTAATTTGGCCCCAGTCACGCAGCTAGTAAATGACAGAGCAAGGATTTGAACCAGGCAATCTGGCTGCAGAGACACCTGTCACACTGTCCTCCTTGTGTAGCTCTCTCCAACGCTCACAGTGTCTTGAGCGGCCTTCCAGGCTGCTCATCTGATTCCTGATCCCTGGCCCCACCTTTAACTCCCAGGTGCTTCCAAGCCAGGCCTGCTCAGGCTCGCCCCGCCCCCCCCCCCCCCCCCCCCCCCCCCACCCCCTGCAACCCCCTCTCCAGCTCGGCTCTTCGTCCTGGGTTCAGGAGCTGCTGCCACCTACAGGCCTCCCGTGCAAAGGCACTGAGCTCTAACAGGCTCTCTGGGCAGAAGAGTGGCCCGGGGCCCCGGGCAGAAGGGTGGCCCGAGGACCTCTCCCTCGGTGGCTAAGGGATGGCACAGGGCTGGAAGATTTGGACCTGGAAAGTTTTGCATCTGGGCTCTTCTGCAATGATGATCCAGACCCCGCAGGGGAAGAAAGGGGTTGGGGGCTGGTTTCCAAAGGAAATTGCACACAAGTGGTGGGAGGCATTGAGATGAGCTCCAAGAGAGACCTTAACATCTGGGATGAGTCAGTCTGAGTACAATCCTGCCTGCAGACAGGAATTAATTGAGCTCAGAGAGAATATTTCCTGTTTCTGTCCTACCTTTCTTTCCTGGCTCACGAAAGATTCTAACGACCTCACCCTAATCTAGGCAGAAGAAGTCCATGAAGCCACGAGTGTCCCCGTGCTTTAGAACTAGGATGAACTGTTCTCCATGTGAGAGGGACAATCAGCACAGATTGGTGAGCGATCAAGAGAGACCAGCCTCTGGGGACAAACAGGTTTAGAATATGGAGCCAAAATGCAGACTGGGCCGCAAAGCCAGCCATTGTCTGCCAAGGGACCGAGAGCAAAGGCAAGTCCTACGTCTGGTTTTGTTTCTAGACTTGCCACTGGCTTGCTGAGCCAGCCTCCTTAGCCACCTCCCTGGGCTTCAGTTTTATGTACAAGGAGGAAGGGGGAGGAGGGAAAAGAGAAGGGAGGTTAACTTTGCAACTCCTGAGAGGTAGGCACGGTGCAAGGTACTTTACCCGAAATACCTCCCAAGTCCCCAGGTGGCAAGAATTATAGCCCTATCTTAGAAAGGAGGATATGGGCTCAGGAAGGTAAATTGAACATCACACAGCCAGAATGCCATAACCGGGGTGCCTGGGTGGCTCAGTCGTTAAGCGTCTGCCTTGGGCTCAGGTCATGGTCCCGGGGTCCTGGGATCGAGCCCAGCATCGGGCTCCCTGCTGCGCAGGCAGCCTGCTTCTCCCTCTCCCACTCCCCCTGCTTGTGTTCCCTCTTCCCTCTCTCGCTGTCTCTCTCTCTCTCTGTCAAATAAATAAATAAAATCTTTAAAAAAAAATAGAATGCCATAACCAATGCAATCACCAATGTGATCACAATAGTCAACACCTAGGCAGTGTGTGCTGTGTTCTGGATGACAAATGGACTTGTTTAAACCTCACCAAAAGCCACTCGTTAGATATTATCATCCCCATTTTACAGACAAGGAAACTGAGCACTTAATGTAACTCTCACCCAGGGCCAGCAGCACCACCATCTTTCCTCCCCACGTCACAGAAGTCATGAGGACCGTGGTATAAGGAGCAAAAGCACTGCATGTTCCTCCAGAAGCAAAGTGGCCCCCGGGCCTGCCTTGGCTTCCTTCCTGAAGGGGGTCCTGCTCTGGCAGCAACAGGCCCTTAACCTCTGTTGGTGAGTTAAAAGCCCAGGAGCTCATGCAGTGTATTATTTTTTTTTTCTGTGTCCCCAGAAAGCTAGAGTAGGTGGTTTCTGAGATGCAGAGATGCAGGGAAAATCCTGGGGTAGGGAGCAAAGAATGGGTTTAGCTGGGAATGGGGAATGGCTAAGCGAGCAGAAGAATAGGCAGGGGTTGAATGGTTGAGAATAAGAAGGGTAGGAGGGGGAGGAAGGGACAGACAGACAGAGCCAGAGATGGGGAGAGAAACATATACACAGAGAGAACAACGAGGCAGAGAGACAGCGAGGGGGGAAGCAGAAGCCCAGGATACCAGCGGGCAGGGGCTGGCCTTGGCAAGCCCCAGTGAGTGAGTCCCAGCAGGGGACACACAGGCTGACTGGTCCCCCAGGGACTGGCCCCAGCACACATCCATGTGCAGGCTGCTTGCAGAGTCCCTCCTTCTCCTCAAGTACCACGGGCGTGGGGGGGGATGCTCAGTACTTCCATGAGCACTCCCCCAGCTGCTCTTCCCTTCATCCCATAGTAAGTGGGGCAGAGATTGGAAACTTAACTCAGAAGGAGGAGCCACTGGTTCAGGGTCACCGGCAAGTTGGTGCCTCATGAAGACCCGGGAGTGTTGGCTCTTGGAGGTGAGTCAAAGGATGAAGTCCCTAGGCCAGAAGAGGGTGGTGGGCACAGAAGCCTTTTGCACCTGCCTTCCCCACTCCAGCACGGAATTCCACCCCAACAAGATATTGGAGCCAAGGAATCTGCATCTCTCCATTTCTGGTAGTCACTCCCCATGAGCCTCTCGTCCCCAAAGTCCACTTGGTTCTAGAATGCCCCAGCTCTTGGGGACCTGCAGCTCACCAGCTCCACCCTCCCCCCAAACCCACTAACCCTGCAGGTCCTGTCTGCTTGGGGAGCAGGGCTGGGGGCTTGGGCCAGTGGCGGGGCAGAGGAGGGGTGGGGGGGCGGGCATCAGGCACTTCTCTGCATCAGATGTGGTCCCATGTGACCTTTTCGCAAATAGCTCAGTGATGGCCCTGCCTTCCACAGTAGGGGATGAACGTATGTAAGGGAACTCACCTGCCACGTATAAATGCTGAGACGGAGGCTTGTAGATAGTGCCAGGGGAGGACGAGAGAGCTACCTACTCACTCTGCGGAGCAGGAACAGGGCTGGAGCCTGGAGGACAGACAGACAGAGGAAGAGCATTCCTGGTGGGGGACCAGGGTACAAAGGCACAAAGGGGAGGGGACACAGTGGTGCCATGAGGCCAGAGTGTAGGGTGCATATGGGGCTGGGGCTCTCCTAGACCCAGTCTTACGGACCAGGCCAGTCTCTGGTCCCATCCACAATCCCCCGTGGAGTTTGGGCTCAACCCCGGAGGCCACAGGCAGATGCGAGGGTATTCAGGCGCAGAGGGGGCACTTTGCCATAGCACAAGCCCCAGGATGTGTCTGGGGACAGGTGCTAGGCCAGCCCCTTTTGAGCAATGAGCCCCTGCGTGCCCATCCTGCCTGACCGAGCTCCTCCATTCTCATCTCCTCCTGAGGTTTGCTGAAGAAGGAAGGACCCAGCCTCTGCTCCCTCGGACACTATCCCACACCACCTGCCACTCTTCCCAGTTTAACGGAGTCAGGAAATCATGTCGAAAGGAGAGACTTCTAGGGAAGTCATCCTGTAGGAATCGAACATTCTGTGGCTGCATGAAAACCACCCTGTCTCTGACATCAGAAGCCCCTGAGTCCACCAGCTGATTCCTCAGCAGTCCTGAATGTACAGTAAAAACTGGCCCAGTAGGTTTTCCCAGCATCCTCACAGCACACTCCAGGATTTCCTGTGTGTGTTTCTGTGTCATCTAGTGGGATGACATAAGCACCAGCCACGAAAGCAGTGGGGGTAGATGGGATTGGCTGAGGAATCTTGATGCCAGCTCTGAATCTAGTTGGGAAATCCAAACATGTCAGAGCCAAGCTCAGGGAGACGGTTGTTAATCGTGGTGGCTCTCGTAGGGGCTTTGGTGCAGGGGCTGTGGACTCATGTCAAGCTAGGTTCCAGGACTTTGTGCAAGATTTTCCATGAGCTTGCCATGAGAACTCTTGTCCCTTCAGTGTTTTAATGCTCCCACCTGGCCTGGGACACAGACGGGCAATGTCAGGCTCAAGACATTGGCTGTTGCTCACCCAGTGCCCAGGCACTGGGCTGGATAACTGAATGTTACCTCTGATCCCCTGGGACCTGGGATCTAAAGGCCTGAGGATCAGGCTGGGCATAGAAGAGACCAGTGGTGGGAGTCAGACAGGATTTTGAGACTGACTTCTTCCACTTACTCACTGTGTGGCCCTGGAGGGGTGACTTAACCTCTCTGAGCCTTAACCTCTTCCCTCAACTTCATGGCGTGTGGACTAAACAAGGTAATGCCCGGACAGTCCTAAGCTCAGCAGCGACGGGCCCCCCAGCAGAGCTGAGTAAACTTTGGCTACAATTATAAGCTGTTATAAAGCACTTGGCATGGAATAAATACTCTACAAATAAGCACCATGCAAGTCTAAATAGTTATTAATTATTATGATGACTAATCATCATTATTGTTGATGATAAACGTGAGAACTGCTACCCAAACACCAGCTCCCCCACTCAATCTGTCTGCAGATAGTTATCACTCCTCAACCACGAAGAATATTCTGGGACCCAGAAAGATTGCTGGTCCCAAGCTGGCAAACAGGGAGCTCTGTCCTCCCCTCAACACTCTGAGCGGCACTTCATGGGCTGTCACCCCGACAGGTGACATTCACCCAAACACATCCCATCTGGCTAGTTAGGCTGCTTACACTCTACCTTGGATGGGCTCCTCTGCCTCTGGGTGTTAATAATTTTGGATATCACCGGGCACCTGGGTGGCTCAATCGTTAAGCGTCTGCCTTCGGCTCAGGTCATGATCCCAGGGTCCTGGGATCGAGCCCTGCTTCGGGCTCCCTGCTCTGCGGGAAGCCTGCTTCTCCCTCTCCCACTCTCCCTGCTTGTGTTCCCTCTCTCGCTGTCTCTCTCTCTGTCAAATAAATAAATAAAATCTTAAAAAATAATAATAATAATAATTTTGGATAGCACCTAAACAAGAATACCCCTTGGCAACAGGCAGACCTGAGGGTAGAAAGTGACCTGGGAAAATCCTGGACTAGCTCTGGGAACTCTGCCTCTGGGATGAGGGCAGATAGGTAAGGAGCAGGCTCTGGTGAGCATGCAACTCTCACAACCATCCTGAAAAATGAATTAGAGCAAGGTCTACAGAGGTACCCAGGCCTAGCTCAGCCCCAGCATAGTAGGGGCCCAATAAATACACAGATGGCTAAATGGATGGGTGGGTGGATGGATGGGTGGATGGATGGGCAGGTGAATGGATGGATGGATGCATGCATGCATGCATGCCTAGATGGATGGAAGGGATGATATTAATCATGCCTTTTTATTTTTGGTATCTCTGACACTTTGATACCTAGTGCTTTGCTGACCCTGGAGAGACCGCCCCTCCCAAGGGTAGTCAATTCCTAGAGTTAGTAAACAACTTGCCTGTGAGTATACCTTTCATATGCAAACCAACCAATCCAAAGCCCCTGTCCCTCTCAACTACCTGCTTCCTCAGACACAGACTCCAGGCCACTATCCACCTTCTCTACTTACCCCAGGGCCAGGTACCAGACAACTAGGGACAGTCCCTATGCCCCAGAGCCTACTGACATTATTTATACTAACTAATCCTAAACCTGCTTATCCTGCCCCACCTGTTCCCTCCCTCAGAAACCACTCTAAAGACTCTGGCCCCGTTTTCCCCTCACTCCCTCTGCCTCCAGGCTGACCCCAGTCCTCCCACAGGTGACCCTGCTTGGTGTGGCATGCGTACCGGTTCCCGGGGTTCTTGGGAAGTGTAAGTAATAAACTCTCTTTTCCCTGGCAATCCTCTCCTGATCTGATGGCCTCACCATACCTGAATAATAATAAAACCTGCATTTTAAAACTCGAATGGAATGAGGGAGGAAAGGAGGGGGAAGACGGAAACAAGGAAGGGAAAGAGGTGAGGGAGCAAGGAGAGATGAAATTAATCTGGGTCTCAAATTTCTGTAGGGATGATCTGACCCACAACTTCGCTCCATGCTTTGAAAGAAGCAGCTTCCTCCTAGCAGCTTCTGGATGTGTTGGAGAGAACATCTCTTCAAAGTATCCTAGGCCAGCGATTAACACAGCATGTGGGGACAGACCTGGATCTGAATCGTGGCCCTGCTGTTTACTGGCTGTGAGACCTTGGACAAGTGACTTAACCTCGTTTGACTCGCTTCCTCACCCACTACCTATCTATACCTACCTTCCAATTTCTTTGATGCCAGAATGAGAAGATGCACGCCTAGCCCGGTGGCCAGCTCAGAGCATGCACTCCATAAATAATGAATATTATTACTTGGATATCGCGCCATCCTGCACCCCGAGTGCCATCTGGCAGGAAGACTGTGCTATTAGGTCTAAATGTCTTCCTCACTCAGAAGCCCCTATTTGGGTCTCTCGGTCTGGGCCTCCCAGAAAGTTGTCTTAACCTCCCAGCGTTCGGGGCTCAGCGGACAGAACGCTTGCCGCCCTGTGTAAAGGAACCAGAAGGCCCCCCGCATGGGTCCTGTCCCTGACCCCTTCCTGCTGAGATTCTGTTTGGCTTCCCCTGCTGGTTTTAAAGTGAGGAGGGGATGGAGCTTTACACTGGGATAGCATTTCAATTTCCCCATCTCCCCTGTACACCATCACTCAGTAAAAAGAGCTAATTTTAAAATGGCTGCTCTTATGGACGAGATTAATGGATCTTGAAGAGCGGCCAGTATACCAACTGCTCCTGCAGCCATGATGAAAGCTAATAATGTAGAAAATTCTGCCAATTCCTTTAATTCATGAATATTTAAGCCTGTGAAAAATCTGTCAGATTATATCATTTTTTTCTGGTGATTTTCCGCCTAAGTACATTTGTGGCGGCCTGCCAGTTGCTCAAGAAACTTCAGTGGGAGCAAAATCGTTTTTGTTGTTGTTGTTGTCACCAGGGGCTGTCGTGTTCTTGCCGAATTTATCCCCCATCCCAGGATAGAGTCAGGTTCGCCAGAGACAGCCAAAGGCAACTCCTGGGATTTTACCTCAGCAAACAGATTCTTCTCCTCACCCAAAGGCTGGAAGGAGGGGCCTTTGAGAGCAAAGCCCGTGGTTTTCAAACTGTGTTCCACGGTACCCAAGGGTTCCCCCCGGGGGTCCCAGGGGATCTCTGGGAGGGGTGTGGGTTGGGAATGCTGAGTGGACGGGGCTGTGACCCTCCCCCCACCTCCATCAAGCATGTCTGCTTTCTGTATTGAGGTTCCATGTAAAATTTCCTTGGAAAGAAGTGTTGCCCCAAATTTAAAAAAAAAATTAAAAAGGGGTGAGTACGGAAACCACGGCTTAGTCCACTCCCTCCAACAACAGATGGAGAAACTGAAGCTCCCCAAGGGTAAGGACGTGTCTTTGTCCACGTCACAGAAGACATCGCGGCAGCACCCGAGCCCCGGCCAGGGTGCCCCTTCCAGCACATTCTGGCCGACCTCTCGACTGCCCAGCACCGCCCGTCTGGGGGAGGCAGGAAGTAGGGCTCTGAGGGCCGCCGCTCCCTGGCCACCACGGAGGGGCCCGTCCGAAGCCAAGACGCTTCCTCGCGGAGCCACGGGAGAGACAATGAGCACGTTCAGTGACTTGGGAGGGAGGGGCAGCCGACTTCAGAGATGATTATCGTTTGGGGACTTGGCGGGAGGAAGGAGCGAGCTGCTTTTTATAGGAGCTGCAGTTCCTCGTTTTGTTCTCTCTCGGGTTATTCTCCAAAGAAAGCGGCTCAAGTCAGCTGGCAGGAGAAACAGGCAGAGGCAGCCGTTCTGGCAGCCATGGCCCGGGTTCAAGCCTTGCTCCAGCTGGTCACGTCCTCACCGGGGCGGCCGGCCGGCCTTCCCACACTCTGCCAGGGGCCCAGGTCAGCCTCCGCCTCGCGGGCCGGAGCCCGGCCAAAATCAACAAGTCTTTTGTGCTTCTCCTTTAGACGCTGTATAATTACAGCAAACATGTACTGGCGGGGGACAGCGACCGTGAGGCAATCTCAGATGCACTTGGCACTTGGTCCTGGAGAGCAGCGCGAGGGACCACGGCTCCAGTTGGCTCAGGCAGGCCGAGAAAACAAGAGATTTTCAGAAGTCAGGAGTGGCGTGTTGGCACGGCGTCCACGGCATGTCGTTCATCAGCTATTTCCTTGATAGTGGCTTGCGTTCTACCACCAAGCCAACCGACTGACTCATGAGTCAGTTACTTAAAAAATAAATAGTTGAGGCCAACTGTGCCCGGCCAGCAAAACACGTCAGGCCGAGGCTGCCACGAAATGGGCCCCTGCCGCTTTCCGGGTGGTTTCATTTTTCCTTTTTGTCTTCTGGTTTGAAAACCCTGAAAGCGAAACCGCACACCTCCCCCTCCAGCCGCTCTGTTCCCAGGGGCAACCAGAGCAGACGGGAGGCTTCCCCCCCTCCCGCCCTAGGGGACGTTGCCCCTCGGCTCGGCAGGTTCACATTTCCACCAGCCGGGCCGGAACCAGGTACCCCGAGTGCCCTGCTCCCAGCCAGGTCCCAAGGAGGAGGCGGCCAAAGCCAGGTGACCAGGGACCATGGCCGGAAGCCACCGAGGTGTGGCCTGCTTCATCCTCTCCATGGCCTTATCAGGAAAACAGCTATAGCCTCGGTTTATAGATAAGGAAATAAAGGCTTCTCCGTTTTGTAATTCAGAGTCAAGCCCCATGTGTAGTAAGTGGCAGAGTGGGGGCTCGAACCCAGATTGGCCAGACTCACCGTCCCATAATAACTAATGTTTGGAGCGCACCGAGTGAGGTCGGTGGGCCTACCCGGTGATCAACACTGACGCGGTCCTTACCCACCCTCGCCCCCCACCCTCCAGGCTGACGGTCAGGCTGGGGAGGCAGAGAGTCAAGGTCAATCAGAGAAGTGGCGGGTTCACTGTGATTGCGGTAGCATCCTCAAGGAGAAGTGCTGGGGTGGTCACAGCATGCCGCAGAGGGCCCGGCTGGCCGGAGAGGCCTGAAGACCAGGAAGATGGGGAGCCGCCGGAAGGTCTGGGAGCTGGAGCACCCAGACGGAGGGGTCATGAGGGTGCAGAACTTGCACGGGGCCTTGAAGACCAAGGACAGAGTTGGGGGTGGGAGCGTTATCCTAACAGCAAGGGACAGCCCTTGATGGGTTTTAACCAGCAGCATAATTAGCTCTGGGTTTTTTAAAAAATCCCTTGGCTGTGCTCTGAAGGATAGATCGGAGGGGCAGGCATGGGAGTGGGGGGTCGCTGGGAGACTGGAGACAGTGGTGGCTCCTAGTTGAGGGTCAAGCCGACAGCACAGGCCCCTGAGGTCGTGTCTCTCCAACCATGGCACCTGGCTTTCTAGAAAGACGTTTCTGGGACATATCCACTGATTAAGGTAATCTTGTGATGGACGAATTTTATAGACATGGAAGTATCTCTCAAAAGAGCAGAATGGCCCGCCATGCCAGCAACAGATGGGTGGCCCCGATCCATGTGGCTCCTGGGGCTGGGTGAGGTCCCCCCCCTACCCTTCTGCGGGCCTGGGCCTCTGGAGCTGAGTCCTGGTCAGGGTGACGGCAAAAACAGCCCCCCTTGCCCCTTCTCCTCCCCATCTTCACATCATTGTGAGTCACTCTTCCCGGTAGTCCCTTGTGTGCTCCTCACGCTGGCTTTGAAATCCACTTAACCAGATTACATCAGTGTTGAAGAAGGTGCTCAGGTTCCTGCTTCCCTGCCTTCGCCCTGGCAGTTCCCCGCCTCTCCGGTCCTGCCTTACCCATCTGGCGATTTGTTGTCGAGGGAGATCCAGTGTCTGATCCCCACCCCACCGCACCTCATCCTTACCCCTCCCCAAGCCTGGATGAGTCCAGGGCAAAGGGAGCTGCTCCCCTGAGTGGGCAGATGTGCAGGTGCGAGGCTTCTTTCCCCTCTCTCCGCTCCAGTGGCCGCTGGGCCGGCCTCTCTGTCCCGGCCTAGGAGGCCTCTGGCTGGCCTGGGCACTAGGCTTGGGGGAGAGCGCCCTCTCCTGCCCCTTCGTGCCCTCCCTCAATGTTCCCACCCCCTTACAGGACACAGCGAGACTCAGATCCGGGCCCCGGTGCAGGTTAAGGAGCAGGAGTTTCCAAAGCCCTGGCACCGTCGTTCCCACTCTGTGATGTCTTTTCTTGTGCCACACAAAGCCCTCAGGGAACTCATGGGGAAGGAAGGGCAGTGTCCAGGGATCCCTGGGGCCTTCGACCTAACATTACCTCAGAGCCATGGGAATCTTGCCACAATTTCTAACCTCCACTCCGTAGATGAGGAAGCAGAGGCTCAAGGGCTAAGTCACTCACTTTCTGCTAAGTGGAAATAAGCAGACGAAGCCAGGCCTGTTCCTTCTAGGGCTTCCTCGATCCGTGAGGAGGAGGAAGGAGGAATCACACCGGACTCTGTCCCCCTGAGCCAGCCCGCGGTGACACCCCCAGGGCCACAGCACACAGCCCTGCAGAAGCCTGGCATACAGCAAGGACCCTCTCTGCCCACACTGCTACCAGCCAGGGTGGGGGCCAGGGTCTGGGGACGGGAGGCCAAGTCACCGAGGTCCCACAGAGAGCGGTGATGGGCGCGCTCCCCTCCCCAGTACCGCTGAAAGCATCAGCTTGAGAAGGTGATTTGGGGCTGGGATTCAGTGACTCCGGAGCTCCTTGGCAGGGTGGTTGACATCTGTCCTGGTAGCTGCAGACAGACCGGGGCAGCACCCCCTCCCCAGCCCACCCCTCCTCAGTCCCTCTAACCCCGCACCTCACCACCACTCAGAGTGGAGCTCTCTCTACCCCCACCCCGCCATTATCTGATTATCCAGCAAAGTTATTTATAAGAGCGTGGTTGGCGGGGGCGGGGGCGGGGGGGATGACAAGCGAGATTCATGCACCAGCGGGTCCTGGCGGGGTAGCTGCCTCGCTCACCAAACACACATCATGAAAACTTATTGCTCAGAAAACAGTGCGGACTCTGCTAATTCATAAATATTCAATGCCCTCACCGAGGAGCCGCCAGGGTTCCTGAGGTGGTTAATTGCCACTCGGACAGGGGAGGCCAGGCTCCTCTCAGGGCCAAGAGACCTCTCCCTCCTGCCAGCTCCTCAGCCCAGCCCGGCCCACCAGGCCCTTTCCCCAAGTGCTGAGCAGGTGGTTTCACTTCCTGGCTCTGCTGGCTGAGGATGCCCTCCCTGAGCTCCGGGGAGTGTCTATCACGAGCAGGCCGTGCTCAAGATGGCTTCCAGGCCCGCCCTGTCAGTTCCTCGGCCTCTCTGGCCCTGCTCAGCCCCAGTCAGGTGGGAGGAGAGCCCTGGAGGGTGAGCAGAAAGCAGCCAGGGAGACACTGGGGGGCAGGGGGTGCTAAAGGCTGTCATCCTCAGGTAGGGAGTGGAGGGAGGGAGAGGGGGCAGAGTGAGAGAGAGAGAGAGATTGAGAAGGGAGCTAAGAAGCCAGGCTTCACCAGGACAGTCAATGAGGGAGGCGCAGTCCCGGCCCTGCTGCTCTCCCAGATGATGCGGGATGTTTACCCCCGCCTCGGGAAAGCACCTGTCAATAAACAGACCCAGGAAGAGCCTGAGGAGGCCCTGGGGGCAAGCACTGCCATGCTTGGGGGAGAGGCAGGCCAGCTGATTGTTCCCTCCATTTGGGGCGGACAGGGACAAAAGGAGACACTCTGCACAAGGACAGCCACCCCTGGGTCTGCGCCCCGCGTCTTTACCACTGAGGCCCCACACCCCTCCCCTGGGTGCCCATCCCCAGGGGACTGGCCTCTGGGACTGCATGCTCCGCAGGCCCCTTTGCCTGCTCATTGTCCTGGGGTTCAGTGGAGGGGAGGCCCGCGGGAGATGAGCCGGCGGAGGAGACGAGGAGGGGTGGGCCGCCGGCGGTCCCCACACCCTCCCTGGCCGCAGCGCCTCCTCCAGGGTCCAGTTCTCACCAGGTCCCCGTAACACTGCTCCCACTGCCTCTCCAGACCAGGGGTGGTCACAGAGCTTCTGCTCTTGCTAGTCTCGGGGTGCCTCAGTGCCCCTCATGCGTCCTTCCATCCTGTGCACCCCTCGCTCCTTGGTGAGGAGCCTCTGCCCTCGGTCCCCTCATGGGAACCATCAGGGTGAATCCCTTTCCTGCTGGGACCCAGCTTCTCCTCCACTCCTCACTTCCTCTTCCCCTTGGCCCCTCAGAGAAGAACAAGAGTGGCCATCTCCAGAGGGGGTGGCATGGGACAGGGGAAAGACAGCGGCTCTGGGGGCCAGGCAGGCCTAGCACCCAATCTGGAAGGGTCACTTCTCAGCCGTGGGAACTCGGCTCAGTCCCTTAAATTCCCCATGCTCTGGTTTCCTAACCTGTGAGCTGGAGAACACAGGGCCAGCAGCTTCCTTGGGACTTAAGAAGATGCAAGAGGACACTCTGCCCACCCAGAGGCCCACAGCGAGCCGGTGGGGAGCGGGCCAGGCTCCCCCAGGGACTCCCCGGAGTCCCTCCTGGATCCCCTGGGTCCCAACACACTGAACTCTCCATGGCAGCCTGAGGGGTCTCGAGAGCCCACACCCTCTGCCCCCAGACCTCAAAGCCACAAAGAAAGAAATGACTGTCGCGGTTCAGATGACAGCCTCAGACCACAGGGAGACGGCTGACTCACCCTTGGCCCCAGAAATAGAGACTGCCTTCTAGCCCACCCTGCAGGGCCCCCCACCCCAGCCCAGGGAGCCCACAGGATGAAGGAACGTGACCGTGAAGGTAGCCTGTCTGTCCGGCCCGGCCAACAGCCTTCCTCCCTGCTTCTGCTGTGACCCATCCCCAGGCAGTCAGAATCCTACAAATCGCCTCCATGTTGACACCTCCTCGGTCCAGGTGCAGTGAGTGGGCAGAACAGTGTAGACACAAGGAGCCTGGTTGTCAGCTCAGGCTGCCCGGTTTCCAATCCTGGACAGAGGCTACATCAAAGGATCATCCCATCCGCCCCCAGGTCCTGGCACCAACTGCTCAGAATTCAACAATGACCCCATATCAGTGCCTGCTGGCCCTGCCAAGGCATCCTGAACCAGCCTCAGTACCCAGGAAAGCCATACCAGCCTACCTCTGCGGCTTCTTCACGGTAGAAATGATCTAACTAATCTCACAGAACCAATGCCAGTTTCTCTTATACCGCATGTTGGTTCTATCCAAAACTACTTACCGAGGGCCTACTATGTGCTAGGCACTGTGACAGGAGTAAGAGAAGATGAAAAGCAAGCAGAGACCAGTCTTGCACAAGAATTTTATCTTTTTTCTAAGAGCAGGCTATTCAAGTGTTTCACAGGGAGAGGGAATGTGCGATCAAATGTGTATTTTGAAAGAATCCCTCTGGTTGCAGCATGAAGGACATCTGGGTAGGGCTAGATGGGCATGGAGGCCACGGAGGGACCTGACAGCAACCATGTGGGACATGGGTGCCATGTGGACTAGTGATGGAGAAGGAGAGAGGCTGGATGGAGTGGAGAGATACGGAAGAAGTAACGTTGGCAGGGCTCAGTGAGGGATTTAAAATGATAGGGTGTGGGAGAGAGAAGGAAGGGCCATCCAAGTAGGGAGATGGCATGGCCATTCAGTGAGATGGGGAGCCCTGGAAGTGGGACCAGCTTTAGGGACCAGGGCTGGAGGGACAAAGGCCATGGCTTTGGTTTTCAACATATGAAGGTTCAGAGGACGTTGAATATTCTTGAAAAGATGCCAAGGAGACAATGGGACACATGACCAGGGAGCTCAAAAGAAAGGTGAGCCCAACAAAAGTTGAAGAGATGTTTAAGGCCCAGGGGTGGACGAGATCAACTGAGAACAAAGATTTTGTCTTGTTTTGTTTGTTTGTTTGTTTTGTTTTGTTTTAAAGATTTTATTTATTTATTTGACACAGAGAGACAGCGAGAGAGGGAACACGAGCAGTGGCAGAGGGAGAAACAGACTCCCACCGAGCAGGGAGCCCGATGCGGCGCTTGATCCCAGGACCCCGGGATCACGACCTGAGCCGAAGGCAGACACTTAATGACTGAGGCACCCAGGCGCCCCATCTGAGAACAAAGTTTAGTGAGGAGCCAAGAGGTCCATGCCCTGGGACGCTCCAAAATGGAAGGCCAGGTGGAGGAGGGGAAAGTTGCAAAGGAGGAGGGAAGCAGTGACCCAGGAGGTAGGAAGAACATCAGATAAGCATTGTGTCCTGAAGCCAAGAGACATGTATTAAGAATGAAAGTGAGGTGTTACATGCAAGGTCAAGGGAGACAAGGACTGAAAAGTGTCCACCGTGTGGAGCAATATGGAGGTCATTGGTGCCTTTGCAAGAGCTATTCTGGGAACAGTGGTTGGGCTGGAAACTGTTTCATCAAATATTTGCTGATGAGCTACTTCCTACCAGGCTCTCTGCCGGGCAGGAGGTATACTGTGGTACTCAGGAGCGCCGCTCCCCACATTCTTCTAGCTCCCCACCTTCCTGCTAGACTCCTGCTAGTTGGTGAGGCCATGTGACTGGTTCTAGCCAATCAGTTGTGAGTAGAACTGATGGGAGTCACTTGCAGCTGGGACAGGTGTGAGACCCTCCAGGGCTCATTTTCCTTCTGGTGTGGGACTGGCAAGGTTCAAGATGGTGGCTGTTCTCTCAGGCCGAGCCCCAAGTCATCATGATGAGCAGAGACTCCCCACCATCTTTCTTTGGTGTTACCCTGATATTCTGCTACAGTATCCCACATTCAGTTCAAGGTTCTGCCTGCAGACATTCCCGTTAGTTGCACACACACCCCCCAAAAAATTAGTGAATTAATTAATAAGCTTTACTCAATGATTAAGATTTGACCTCCCAGCTGAGAAGGTTCCCAGCACCCCAGCAAGCCACAGCCCTCCGGCGGGGAGTCCCTGTTGGAGCAGGTCACAGGGGAGATGGTCTAGGCAGAAGATGATGAGGATGTGCACGAGGGAGGATGAGGTGATAAGAGATAGAGATGAAAACAAGATGCAGTTAGAAGAAAGATCATTGATAAAACTAACTGGGAGCATCCATACTGAAATGTGCTTGCTCTGGCCAAGAAGGGGATTGTTCTGTCAGAAGGTGGGGAAGTTTTAAGAATGCAGGCTCTGTTGTCAGACAGACCTGAGTTCAAATCACACCTCTTCCATGTATTTGCTCTATGACGGCATGATGATCACATTTGTCGAATGTGACCTCTAGCCCCCATCGTTCTCCTCCACATCTTCCTATTGTTCCCACAGCTCCTAAGTGAAGCTGGAAGATGCATGACATGCTGGCTGTCACTCCCAGGGCCCAGGCCTAGGGAAGACATCACCAACTATTCACAGCATTCTTTCCTAAAAGACCAGATGCAGCCTCAGAATCCTTCTTAACACAGTGCTCCAAGCAGCCACCACCAATTCATCAGAGGTGGCTTTCAAGATAAAATGTTCTTGCTGTCTTTAGCCTTCTAAATGTCTTTCAATGTCACAATTAAGCCCTACCTGTTCTGCCTGCCTTACCTCCCGGCAGTCTTCCCTACTCATTTTATGTCCCTGTGTGTATTTCTGGCAAAGCGCTCCAGTGGATGGCATCCGTGCACTGGCATGACAGTGACTTCCACCAGACCAGGGTTCCTTGAGGGCTGAACCGTGACTCTTCATGTTGAGATGCAGCCCACCTTTCTCACCAGCTCTGCCTGCTGGCCCCCAGTGGGTACTAAATAAAGATGGGGAAAAAACGAAGGAAGGGTGCACCGGGTGAAAGGGGAGAGACGCTAGAGCTCACACTCCTCATCTGTAAAATGGGATAAGTGCTTCTCTGTTAAGGCGAGCAAAAAAGTCAGACATGTGCAGAGCACAGTGCCGGGGATTTAGAACAAAATGAAGGCACGAAGGAGGGAGGAAATGGTGTTCACCAGGAGAACACACTGGAAAGGAGGGGAACTGGAGGCAGAAGGGGAGAAAACATTCTTAATGAGCCCTGATCATGGACCAGGCACTGGAAAGGAGGGGAACTGGAGGCAGAAGGGGAGAAAACATTCTTAATGAGCCCTGATCATGTACCAGGCACTGTTCCAGGCCCTTGATGGTGGAAAAAAAGACATATTGCTGCACCCATGAATTACAAGCCAGAGGGGAGCAGCTCACCTTCTTAACCTCAGTGTGGGATGTAGGCACTGCCATGCTAAGACTTTATTCACTTCCCAGGCCTTTAGGATCAAAGCTAATCTCCTCAGCTTGGCATTTATAGAGTCAGGATAGGTGGGATCATGCTGCAGTAACAAACAGTCCCCTACCCCCTCCCAAATTTCAGTGGCTTGCACAAGTTTATTTGTCACTCAGGCAAATCCACATGCATCTAGGGACACTCCAGGCATGATCTTGTCTGTGTTGGTCCCAGATCAAGGGCTGCTCTGTCCCAGTGGCACCTCCAAACATCATCGCCCATTTCTCTTCTTCTCCTTGGGGAGGTTGAAACCCCAATCCTATTGCAGAGCCCTTGCCGGGCCACCTTAGAGCTGTCGCATTTACTCTTCTCCCTGTAGAGAAGACCCTGCACCCACATGCTGATGCATCCTGGGATTCTGACGCAATGAGCCAAGCGGTGCCGTGGGGTTTGGAAAGAGAGGAGGGAGGCAAGGTGCTCGCCACGTTCCCTTTGGATCTCAGCCTCTCCACCTGAAAAATGGGCAGAATGGCTCTTGCCGCCTCAAGGGGGGGAAAGGTTGCCTCTTTTGGCCTCTGGGAAGAATAATGAAAACCCAACTAATGGGATACTTCAACTCACCCTGAAGACAGTCCCTCCCTGAAGACAGTCCCTACCAGCTATGGGCCGGGCCCGTGGAGCAGAGAGAAGAAAGAAATTAGTCTTGAGCTTGAAAGCCCTCAGTCAGCTGAAGGGGGAAGCAAGCCAAGGGGGTTCAAAATAGAGAAAGAGGAAGAAGCAAAACCAACTCATCTCCCCGGTTCCCTCCTACCACTGCACTGTCAGAGATGCTCCCCTCATTTCTCTTCCTCTTGGTGTCGTGGGCAGGCCGGGGCTGGGGAAGCCATACGGTTCCCCAGTGTGGCCACGGCCACAGTCACCGGACATGGGTTCCAGCCCCCTGCCCTGCCTGTGTGGACAAGTTCCATGACCTCTCTCACCTCCCCTCGCTCCCCCCCACCCCTGCTGGCGCTCCCCTCCTGGCCTCCAGTTCCCTCTCCCAAGGCCAAGTCAGAGCACGGTCAGCCCCAACCCCCAGCCTGGCTTGGCCCAGCTGGCCCCTAACCGGGGCACAGGACGCAGCCTGTAACCACATCTTGCAGTGTGATTCACTCCATCTGTGGAAAGACTGATGCAATTGTGGGTGAGGAGTCATTTCTGCTGATGAGCAAACCACAGCAACCCAATGGGGTGAGAGGGTAATCCGTAGGGGCCATCGGGACCCACCCTGAGAAAGGACACAAGGGAGAGCCCTCAGGCTTCCCAGGGCCACCAGCCGTACCAGGGCCCGGGAGGGATGGCGGGGGCAGAGAACAGCCCCAGTGTCTGGCTGTCCCCCCACTGTGATGCAGCAGGGCTGGGGCCAGGACTATTTCTAGGCAAGGGCAGCCCAGTTCCAAGACACCAACTCTTTCTGGGACCCCCAGGTCATCCATCTTGCGCCCTGTGTGATATAGAGATGGATGTGGGAGGTTCTTGGAGGAGGCTGGGCAACCATGAGCAGGACTGCCTTGTCTGGGGGCTAGCTCTGGTGCCTGGTCTGAGATCAGAGTCACCTTGCTGCCCCCACCCACCTGCACTGGAAGCATCTGTGTCTACCTCTGGAACATGAGCTCCCATAGCCAGAGCAGGTGCTAAGGGAATATATGGAACAGAATCTGAAATCCCAGAGGCCCGATAGCCCTTGTCCTGTGACCTGCCTCATCGGGCACACTCGCCCTTGGTGCCTGATCCACCACTCGTCTCCAGAGGCCCCAGCTCAGCCACCTACCCTGTGAGTCCTGGGTTTGTCCCCCTGACTATAGAGGAGCAAGCCCATGAACTGCCCTCTATGGGTTACAGCACCCCCTTCCTCCTCAGAGCTCGGTGCTTGCTTCCAGGACAGCCGTTGTGCTCGGGTCTTTCCCTGTATTTCTATTACGTCTCCACCTTCCACATAAGCCATTCTAGACGGGGGCTGCGCTGGCCTGGAGACCCCAGCCCTGCCCGGTGGCCACACCTCCCCTCTCCAGATCTTGATAGCTCCCTGCAAGAGAGGCATTATAACCTCGTTCTACTGAAGATGAACCTGAGGATCAGGAGGCCATATAATCCACAAGGACACTGCTAAGAGGCAGACTTGCAACAGGGACTTGAACTCTCTGCCAAATTCTCTGCCCAGAATTCTCTCCAGGCTCCAGACACCTAAACCAACTTCCTTCATGGGGTCTCCTGGTGAGGGCCAACGAGATGAGGGGCCCTCCAGGAGGTACCAAGCAGAATGTAAATACAAGGGAGCCACATAGAGCATGGGCCACGCCCCATCCTCACTGCCCCTCTTGCTCAGACTAGAAGCCCCCTGGAGCACCACAGAAGGCTGAACTTGACCATCAACGTGCAAGCCTGACCCCTGGTGACCATAACCTTGAACTGCATGGCCAGCCAGGAGGGCAGAAGAGGTCAAGAGGTTTGACACTCATGGTGGTACCACGGACTGGGCCAAGTTCTGACCGGCGGAGCTTACGGATCAGGCCGCATCGCTCAGCCCTCTGGTCCAGACGGCTCTAGAACCCTGCGCAACAGGGCCTTCATCACAAAACCCCTCACGTGGAGTTTGTTCTTGGGGTGTGCTCTTGAACCATAAATCCCAGGTCACCTAGCAGGCAGATAGTTTTAGCCCCTTTGTACAGATAAATAAACTGAGACCAGAGCAGTGAAAGAAATCCCCAAGTCCAGTAGTCAGGGAATCAATGACAGACCCTATACTTGAACCCAGATTCTCTGACTTAAAAGGGTTATCCTCCCCGATTTTCCTAAAATCTCCACCCCCTGGGTCACTTAAGGCAAGAAAGCAATGGGGAAACATGGCCTCTAGGACACCCCATTCAAAAAGTGAATTTGTTTTGGGGCGCCTGGGTGGCTCAGTCGTTAAGTGTTTGCCTTCGGCTCAGGTCTTGATCCCGGGGTCCTGGGATGGAGCCCTGCGTCGGGCTCCTGCTCGGTGGGAAGCTTGCTTCTCCCTCTCCCACTCCCCTGCTTGTGTTCCCTCTCTCGCTGTGTCTCTCTCTGTCAAATAAATAAATAATCTTTAAAAAAAAAAGTGGTTGTTTTAAAGAAATGTATTAAAATAAATGCACTTACTTAAAATAAGCTTCCTTAAATCGATGTAATTTAAGATAAAATACCCACAAGATAGCTTCCCCCCATCTCCCAATAGCCCATAAGCACAGGACGGCGGATCTGATAACATCGGGTCTAGAGCGGATGGACAAGACTAGGGGACGGACGAGACTAGGGGTTGCCGGATTTAGCGAATAAAAATACAGGATGCTGAATTAGATTTGAATTTCAGATAAACAAGGAATGCACTATTTGGGACATACTTACCCTAAAAAAGCATTCCTTGTTTATCTGAAACTCAAATTTAACTGGGTGTCCCCTCTTTCGCCTGGTAATCCTAGACCAGCTGTCATTCCTCACAGAAGGAACAGCCTGGGCCCCCTGGGAGGCACGGAGCAGGTGACCTAGGCAGGGAGAGGGGAGCCACTGTAGGCTTTGAGCGAGGGAAGCGACCTGCTGATGTTTCTTTTCTCAGGGATTATTCTTTTTTTTTTTTTTTTTTAATTTTTTTATTGTTATGTTAATCCCCATACATTACATCATTAGTTTTAGATATAGTGTTCCATGATTCATTGTTTGTGCATAACACCCAGTGCTCCATGCAGAACGTGCCCTCCTCAATACCCATCACCAGGCTAACCCATCCTCCCAACCCCCTCCCCTCTAGAACCCTCAGTTTGTTTTTCAGAGTCCATCGTCTCTCATGGTTCTTCTCCCCCTCCGATTTCCCCCCCTTCATTCTTCCCCTCCTGCTACATTCTTCTTCTTCTTTTTTTCTTTCTTAACATCTATTGCATTATTTGTTTCAGAGGTACAGATCTCTCAGGGATTATTCTGACAAGCAGGTGGGGAATAAGCTGAAGGGGGAAGCTGCTGGCTAGGGAGGGCAAAGGGCTGGCAGGGCCCGCATGAGGCAGAGCACGGCAGGTTGCACTTGGTTTGCACACGGATTGCACGCAGGTGGGTAGTGGAGCGTTCTGGACGTGCTCTGACCGTGGCCCCGGCTGGGATCCCCCCCCTCCACCTCTGCTCCTTCGGAGTCTTGTTGCTTCTCACGTCAGTTCCTCCGGGGCCGGTCCCCTCTCGCACTCACACCCGGGCTCCCACACCCCCCTCTGACTTCCGGCTCCTCTCCTCCTCCCTCTGCGGGTTCTCCTCACCCCGCTGTCCCCTGACAGGCTGTCCCTGCGTGCATCTTCGGCAGCCAGAGCAAGCCTGGGAAGAGGGAGGGAAGCCACTTTGCTGTTGTTTTCGCTCTCACCTCAAGCTCCCATCCCCCTGGGGGACCCAGCCAGGGGACCAGTGTCCAGCTTTCCAGAGAGAAGCCTCCCCTGTCCCCAGGGGCCTGACAACCAGAGCAGGAAAGGCCTCCTGTCACCACCCCTCCCCCAAATCAGGAGGCCTCTGTGCCCTTCAAGAAGCTGTTGTTCACCCCTCAGACCTCAGGTAGAACGAAGCTACGAGCACCCAGGTCCTCTAGACAAAGCACCTCCCCACCCCGCTGCCAGGAAGGGCTTCCTGGTGTCCAACACCCCCCCTTCTCCTGCTGCATTTTTTTTTTTAAAGATTTTATTTATTCATTTGAGAGAGAATGAGATAGAGAGAGCATGAGAGGGGGGAGGGTCAGAGGGAGAAGCAGACTCCCCGCTGAGCAGGGAGCCCGATGCGGGACTCGATCCAGGGACTCCAGGATCATGACCCGAGCCAAAGGCAGTCGCTTAACCAACTGAGCCACCCAGGCGCCCCTCCTGCTGCATTTTATCCTGCCTTCCCCTGAGCTGAATCACAGGAGATGGGGAAAGCTGGTTTTCCCACTCTAGCTAGATCAGAGGTCAAACTTATTCCCAAATTAGGTCACTGTGAGGGTGGAAAAGGGGGGACCTGGGGCAACTCCAGGGACCTGTCCCTCACTTCAGCCACATAAGTGCCATTTATCCTTGGTTTATAGACAGGAGCTCCTTGTAAAAGTCATTTTTTTTTTAAGGGATCCACCGGTGAAAATATTCACCTGTATACATTTGAACTCCATGGGTAAATCTGCGTGGTACCCTTTGTTCTCTTGTATGAAGACTCCCTGAGCTCAGCCTTCCCTGCTCCACATCCCAAGACCCTTGCCCCCTCAGCTTTTATTCCCTTCCTGTCTTTCTCCCCGAGGCTTTAAAATCCTGGTGCTGACTGACCCTCTCTCAGAAGGCCTCTTTCTCAGAATCCCCACAGCAGCTCCCTAGCTCCACATTGGCTGTGGATTCATGGTCCATTTCACAGATGCAATCACTGAGGCCCAGAGGCAGCAGAACCCAAACTGGATCCTGGGAGTCTGACTTTGGATGCTGGCCCTCCCTCAGGGGGCTCCCGCTGCATCCCCAACCTGAGCTGCTCACCAGGATCCCCGTCCAGGGCACAGGAATCCCAAGTCTTTAGATGGCCTGACTCCTGTGGGAAGAGTTTGCCTCAGAGCTAGGAGCTCCCTGGGAGCTGTGCTCTAATCAGTTGCAACCCCAACTTCCCTGTGGGGAGAAGAATGAAGAATGAAATTTCTGGGGTCTCGGCCCTGGAGACCAATCCCCATGGAGCCTCCTCGCTGCAAGCATCCAGAGGCCCACCACCTGTCTGTCACCTGTTACGTGGCAGGAGAGGAACGTCCAGCCATGCGGGGAGACAGCTTCTGGCTGAGAGAGATGCCAAGGTAGTGCTGTTGCTCACCGACATGCAAGCTAAGAGGAGATGCAAAGCCCTGCTCACAGCAGTCTAGGGCATCCCATGCAGCTGTCCTGTGTTCCAACCACCAGGGACCCCAGAACCATCCAGTGGCTCCCATCCTTCACTTGGCATCAAAACCAAAAACACAGACACTCCAATAGCACCCACAGAAGTTCAGTTGACCAGGGTTGAGGCCTGGGCCTCAGGATTGTTTGAAAGCTGCTCAGGTCATTGGCACCCTGTAGTCTAACCTCTCTCTTTCCCAGAGGAGGAAACTGAGACCCCGGCACAGGGGCTGGTGACACATTAAAGCTAGGCCCCAGGACCACTGGTCTGGAATTGGGGGGCCTTTGCACCGCCAAGCCGGTGTGCCCCACAATAGTCAGGCCAGGTTGTGAGAGATCAAAGGAAAGGGGAGAAGGCCCACCTTGGTTCCCACCCCCGGTTGGAAAGGCTGGCCTGTCCTCCTGAGTGAGCCAAGTGTTTGCTCTCAGAATCTTCTTCATGAGTCAGGTAGTGGGAAGGTGACCGAGTAGGCAAACAGCCATTTCTGCCCTGGTTAGCAGTTTTGAGCACCTACTTTATGCAGACACTCTTGCTAAATCTTTTGCTGGCATTTGCTCATCCCTGAGATCCGCTGTTTCTGGCTGGAATTGCTCCACATTTTCCAAGAGAAAAATGCGAGCTGGTGTCCATCACCAGATGAATGGATAGAAAGTGTGGTTTATATACATAATGAAGTATTACTCAGCCATAAAAAAAGGAAATCCTGCCATTTGCAAACAACATGGATGGACCTGGAGGGCATTATGCTAAGTGAAATGAGTCAGACAGAGAAAGACAAACACCACATGAGCTCACTTACGTGTGGAATCTAAAAACATGGAACTCCTAGAAACAGAGAGCAGCTTGGTGGTTACCAGGGGCTGGGGGTGGGGGGAAGCAGGAGAGCGGGTAGAAGGGTACAAACTTCTGGTTATAAGATGAAGAAAATCTGGGGCTGGAGTGTGCAGCATGGCGACTCTAGGTGACAATCCTGTACCGTGTACTTGAAGGTTGTAGGAGAGTTGCACGTGACTGTTCTCACCATAACAACAATAACAGCATGCTAATTATGGGGTGAAGGATGTCAGCTAACCTTATTCTGGGAAACATTGCATCAAGTCATCACTTTCTACATTTAAACTTACACAATGTTACATGTCAATCAGATCTCAGTAAAGCTCGGGGCGGGGCGGGGAGGGGGAGGCAGGAACCCAAGCGGGGCTTCACCCGACTTTACTAGGCAAGCCCTGCTTAACAAAATCCAAAAGGTCTTGCTTGGAATTTCTGTCTGACAGCCAAGGAGCTTCAATCCTTGCTCAAGGCAGGCAATGCCTGGTCCGGCTCCAGGCCTGGCCACGCCTGGCCACGGCTCCCGAAAGTGCCGAGCACAGCGCCGAGAGTCGGGACACCTGAGTTCTAGTCCCAGCTCTGCCCTCGTCCTCGGGGCAGGTCACTTCCCTTCTCTGGGCCTCAGTTCCACCATTCACTAAAATGGAGGGTTGAACTTTATCGAGGATCTTTGAAATTGTTCTGTGAGGGTCAACATTTTCTTCAAGTAAAGCTGCGTGCGGAACACACAGACGATTGTGAACCTGGCAGCAGGGCCCACACAGCCCTCCCACTCCCCGAAGCTTCATTCTGGTTAATGAGGCCCCCTTCCGTTCTGTCATCCTGGGATTCGGTGCGAGGAGGGGGAGAGGGGCAGATGGGGTGTGAGTAAGAGGGGAGAGTGGGGCAGATGGGGCCTGGCAGCCCCCTCGGTTCACATCCAGATTGCCCCTTTCCTACAGGACGTGGGGCCCGGATATTTTGGCGTGTTTCCCAATCTGTGAAGTGGGCACATCAGGGCTGTTGGAAGGATTCTAGAAGTCATGCAAAGGGCCCAGAGCAGAGCCCAGCAGTTACTCTCCAGCTGTTAACTATCTGCTAGCTGTGGTTTTCCGTGTTGTTATTTTGTTCCCTTGTGGTTTGCATGCTCCTTTGATTGGGTGGGGGCAGGGAAGAGTCATCGAATTCTTAGAGCCCGTGGAAACCTCCTCTTAGAAATAAAGAAAGAAAGTGAGGCCCGGAGACAGAAGAGGCCTTGCCCGAGTTCACGTGGTGAGTCAGAACCGAGCTGGGCCCGGACCAAGGCCTGCAGAGTCCAGGGGAGCCCTCCTGGCAGGCGGGGCACCCCGCGTGGTTTCCCCCTGCTGCAAGGCCTGGCACTGGCCTGCGTGGGCACGTCCTCCCACACGCCCTCCGCCCACCGGCCAGCAGTGCAACCAGTCACCCCTGGGGACGCCTCGGGGCCCCCCTCGGAGCACAGCCTCTCTTCCCCTGTAATTGCACTAACTAGCCCCTGGGGATGGGGGAACCTGGTCCTCGTCCACATGAGTCAGGTTTCCAGAGCAGAAACCTCAGGCAGCCACATCGCACAGCCTCGGCCTCGTCTCTGCTCCCCACAAACCACTTCCTGCCCGTTCCTGGCACCAGCAGACCCGAGGCTGCTGGCAGCGGCACGGCCCCGGCCCTCCCCCAGCCCGCTGCAAACCCACCCTCCCGCCCACAGGCGGGGGCAGGAATCTGCCTGTCCAGGTGAAGGGGCCACCAGCTGGGGCACCAAGGCCTTGGAAACCAGCCCCCCCTCCCCAACAAAACCCCATCCTGGCTGTTCACGAATCCTCAGCCCCTATAACCTGACTGTCCTCACCTCCTCCGTGTCTGCCCACTGCAGAGGGAGGAACCGAGGTGCCAGGCCGGCAGCCCCCCGCCCGTTCGCCCAGGGCTGGGGCCCAGCTGCGCCCGTCTCTCCACGGGACACTGCAGGAAGGACAGAAAGAGCACTGGCTTTGGAGTCAGGCCGATGGGAGTTCGAAGTCCAGCTTTGTCATCACCCTACTGTGACTTGATCCGATGACTTCACCTTTCTTAGCCTAAGTGTGTCCACCTGTAAAATGGGGAGCATAATATTACCCCTTCCAGCTGCGACAGGAAGAGGAACTAAACCAATACACACAAAGCCTACACAGTGCCCAGCACACAGGAGATCCTCAATAAGCACGAGTGTCCTTCTTCCTCCACAGTGTGATGACACAGCACAGGGTTGGGTCTTCCCTCCGGTGGGAGTCAAGAGATTGGACCCGATCCCAGCACACTCTGACTTGCTGTGTGGCCTTAGGCCAGCTGGACTACCTCTCTGGTCCTCGGTTTCCTCATGCCAGGAATGGTTTACCAGGTCTCCCCCAGCTCTGACACTCCAGGACAGGGGCTGGGGGCTGATAGGACAGTGACACTGGGGAGGGCAGAGGTGAATGGGATGTGGTTATCACCACCATCACGGTGATGGGGCAGTCTCTCTGTGACCATGATGTGGGCAGGGCTGGGGCTGCAGTTCCGCTCAGAGAGGGCACAAGAGGCAGTCCCCAGGGGCACAAGCGCTGGGTGGGGTGATGGGCCCATGCTCAGGACAGCAGGCGCCCAGCACCTTCCTCCACCTGGCTGGCCTCACCGACCCCGCCCTGGGGTCAGGCCCAGTGGGTGGGCACCGAGGTCCTGAGAAAAACCAAGGCCCATCTCTCCCTTTCAGAAGCCTTTGCCAGGGAAGGACAGACTTCACAGTGCATGATCAAGAACAATGCTAATAATAACAGCACATCATGACATTTATTCACCGCTCCCCCCCAGGCCATGCCTGTGTTGAGCCCTTAATGAGCATTATGTCATTTAATGCCCTAACAACCCCAATGAGGTCATCACTACCATGGTTTTGACTCTGCAGTTGAAACCAAAGAGAGAGAGACTACAGTCCCTGGATCTAGGGCAAGCAGCAGAGTGGGGGTCAGCGTGCAGACACAGGGTAGGGCCCCCAAGAGAACAGAGGTAGGAACAAAGCACCAAGGGGGGGCCAGAGGAGAGGACATTTTCTGTTGGGGGTCTTGGAAAGGTGTCCAAGAGGTGAGGGCGTTTGAGTCAGCTGCCAACAACACTAGCTGCCATTTATTGGGCACTTGCCAATGTCACGTACTTCTCAGCGGCTAGGTGAGGGTCTCATTTAGCTCTTGCTTCCCACCCATGTGGTGGGCACTATTATTATTCCTTTTTCTTGGAGGCACAGCGAGCTCAAGGCTTTACCCAAGACAGGTGGAGCAGAGGTCAAGCTGAGAGAGCAGATCAGAGCACGCCAAGCTCAGGAAGGAGCAGTAGCTGAGTGGCTGGAGCCTTAGGGCCAGAGAACAGGGCCCAGACAGGCAGGCGGGGGCCCCCGTCCTGACCCCCCACCCAAACACACCCTGCGGAGAAGGGACCAGGTCCTCACTTCGCACCAAAACTTGGCGTTCGAGCTTCAGGGCCTCCCTCTCCCCGAGTGAGGCTGTGAGTCATCCTGTGTGGGACTGATGCACAGCCTCTAAGTGAGCTAACAGATAATGGGGCCCCTAATCCCCTCACACCCAGAAAGCTGGGGAGAGGCTGGGGTGCTGGGCCTGGAACTCGTGCCCTCCAGGAGAGACGGGAAACCTCAGTCTGCCCTCCTATCCGAACCAGCAGAGCAAATGCCAGTGTGATTCTTTTTTTTCAAGACACAGAGTAAACAAGGCGAGAGAAGAGTTTAGGTCTTCGTTTCCCTCGACTAAAGACGGTCGGAAAGGCAGGGTTGAAAATGCTGGAACCCAGGTTGGCAAACAGAAAATTAGTGGCAGATTAATTTCATTGTCTCACCGGGGAGTGGAATCCTGTACATTGAGTATAGGGTTAAAGGGAGATTAATTTTCCATCTAACCAGGCTGGAGGGAGTAGCCTGGAGGGGATTCACGGGGGTTCCGTGCCCTTGGGGTACAAGGGGGCCAGTTTCAGTGGAAGAGAAGCAAGGTTTGTCCTGGGGGGAGTGTGGTGGGGCAGGACTGGCAGGCGGCCCCAGCCCCCTGATAGCTGGGAGGGAGGCACTGACTTCTACCAAGCTGGAGCCACTATGGCTGTGACCCCTTTAGGTAGCTTCTCGGTCCTGCAAAGTCCTGCTCGGCTCCATTCCATCTCATTCACAAGCCCTTTGTGTACCCATTCTATCCTTCCTTCCTTCTAATGGATAGTAACGTATGTATTATAAACATGTAATATGCCCCACATAGTCTTTATGTCATGTTACTAAGTGTCAGCACGTCCGTTAGAGTCATTCAGTCAATCCTTGCAACAAACCCATGAAGAGATACTATGATTGTCCCCACTTTACAGATGAGAAAACTGAGGCACAGAGAAGATAAGTGGTAGAGCTGGTAAGCAGCAGAACCAGGCTTTCCCTCCAGGCCATCTGGACACCAAGTCTGTGCTCCTCGCTCCTGCCTCTCCAAATGCAGGCTTTCATAAACGGGGCATGCCTATACTATGTGGTGTTGTCTGGGCTATTTCTGGGCCCCGCTGCAGTGGCCCATCTCGGACTGAGCCCCACCCTGCCCACATCCCTCACTCACACATGCACCATGAGGCTCTGCCCACACTGGAAGCATCTCAGGCAAGCTTTGCAAGTTGTCCTTGGGCCCGATGGGGAGGCCCTGGGCCGCAGCTGCTACACGCAGGTGGAGAGCGAGCCGGATCCAGCAGAGAGACCTGCCCACCCACGCAGTCCAATGCTGGCCGGGGCTGGGCGGTGCTGCTATCTTCACTGTGGGGAGCGGGGGGTGGAACAGGCCAAGGCCAGCCAAACCTCGAATGCAGGCTGCTCCAGCTGCCTCCCAGACCCGCGGTTAGGACACGGAACCCAAAAAGGCCGGTCTAAGAGAAGGGAAGGCCACAGCCTGCCAGGCCACTGCAGCCCAAACCACAGTGTGGCAAAGCCAGGAAAGGCTTCATGAGACTCCCGGCTGGGGGCAGGGACGTGCGAACGGGTTCAGGCTGGACCAGTATCTAGTCCTCTCTCGGGGATGGCAAAGAGCCTTCAACTTACAGGTCGACGCCAATCAGCTGGCAGTGGCTACCTGGAGAACTCAATGATGATGCCGCAGTCACATCCTGGCTCAGCAAGGAAGAGCTCTGGGATTGATTAGCAATGTCTGCTGCAGGTGCCAACGCACCAGAGGTGGCCGCGTGATTACAGCTTGTAGCCGTCCTTGTTAGCTCCATCATATTCGCATTAAGGGCCTCCCCACCCAGCAAGGC
>NW_022589723.1:35621085-35760173 GCF_004348235.1 Phoca vitulina
CCCCCCCCCCCCCCCCCCCCCCCCCGCCACGGTTAAAGTTCTCTGACCACATTCCTGAGGACAGTGCATTAGCGTATGCTTCAGGCAGCCTTTGAAACATCGTGTTCCCACCGCCTCCAAAGCGCCCCCATCCCCACCTGCCTGATGAACTCATTTTCCTCCTCGGAAACTCATCTACCTATCATTGCCCCGATCCCTACCTTGATGAGGTCCTCACTTTCTCTTCTGCACGTTATAACCAACAGAAGTAACGCTGCTGAGTCATTCCCAGGCCCGACAAGGGGCCAAATTCATGACGTGCTTCACCCTCATACCTCTTTAGGCACCCTGCGTTACGTTCAAAAATGATCCCGTTTTACAGATGAGGACCCGACACTGAGCGACGGTAGGAACTTGCCCCAGGTGCCCCAGCTGGGCTGTGATGGAACCGAGCTCCGACCCCACGTCTTCATCGTTACGCTATGATCCGGCAATCGCCTTCCCTCGCTGTTGCAGTAACACACCGAGATGTCCTTTCTTAGGACCTGTGTGCCTGCCTTTCTGGACAGTTGCTTCCTCTAGGGGTGGCGAGGGCTGTTTCTCGCCCATCCTCAGCAGGGAGCCCCGGGCCCAGCACACCCAGGAGGCACTCCTGCAGTGGTGGAGAGCTTACTTGTCCCTGTCCCCTTGCCTCACAGCTGCCCAATCCTCCCCTTCCGGGACTTCCCTCAGCCCGGCCAGTCTGATCTGCGCAGTCCAAGTTTAATAGTGTCCCATGGGGGCAGACAGAGCTTCTGGGACCTCTCAGGCTGCGCAGGGGTAGGAGTCTTTTCTATATGAGTGGTTTCTCTCCCCCAAAGAGGTTATAAACTCACAGTGAAAGAGACAAAGTATACCTTTTCTATTTTAATTGAATTATATTATAGTTTTTTTATTTTATTTTTTATTTTATTCCTTGTTTTTGCTTCTAATTTATTTGAGGCTTCCATTGTATCAGGCATGGGCTGGGTCCAAGGGAACAGGTCCCCCTCCTAACACAGTGTTATCAAAGTGGGCTCTGTGGACAATCCATTGTTATAAAACACAGATTCCTGAACTCCCCCAACCCTCCAGAATCCAATCCTGTAGGACCAGGAAGGAGCTCTGGACTGCCCAGCTTGAACAAGACACTTCTGATGCAAATCCATCCACAGTAACCATGCTGTAGAAGTCCCCAGGTTGGCATCCCAGCCATCAGCTAGGCTGGAGGTCTGGTTGCATGGGGAAGGGGGCGCACGGGGGCTCCTGGTCTTCCTGCTGCCCACAAGGGCCACGGGGTTCCTAATTCCAGCTGTTCCCCCTTTAGACTTATTTAAAAATCTCTTGCTTGGGAGGTTCTCTCTGCTTCCTCAGGCTGGGTTCAATGCACCGTCACTTCATCCATACACACGCCACACGGTGATGGCCTGGTAATTTGTCTCATACCCGTCCCAGACTGTGAGCTCCTTGAGGGAAAAAGCCTCTGCCTAACCAGTGTACCATGTCTAGCCCATGATACATTTTTGCTGAATTAAATAAAACATGTTAACCTGCTGGGTACAGCCTGGCTTAAAAGCACAGGGGCTGCCTATCTCTCTGGGTTTCAGGGGCAAGCGGGTCAGGGTGGGGGTCAGAGAGGAGGAGGGGAGGCTGGTACCACCTGGTACCAGCCCCCCAGCAGGCGTGGACAGGGAAGGCTGGCAGAGCCCCTCCAGTGGGACAGTGGGATGTGAGCACAGACATGTTATGATCCAAAATGCAGCCCCAGATTCTGCCTCAGAGAATCCTGAACTGCCAAGGACAGAAGGGACCTCTGGAGGTCTGCACCATGAGCCCCCGTCATGCTCTTCTCCCGATGAGCTCCAAGGGGTAGCTGCTTTCATCCACCCAGAGGTGGCTGAATCATCACTTGGCTCTCCCATGCTCATGACTAAGAGCGGATGCTAACTGGTGGCTTAATTAGCGAGTACATCCAGCACTAGCAGCCATGCGCAGAATCTCCAAGCAGCCACGCGCAGAATCTCCAAGCAGCCGTGGCAATAATGCAGGCTTGGGTCTTGCTCCCGGCGGTGTGACTTTGGAGGCACAATGCCTGCCTCCCTGGGCTTCATTTCTCTCTCCTGCGAGATGGCCATGCCTCACAAGGCTGTGCGGAGAAATCAATGATAAAGCCAGCCACAGGGCCTGGGATTCTCCTTCCCTGCCCCGCCGTGACCGTGTCCCACCTCTTACCCTGGCAGCTGCCCCACACTGGCCGTCTGAATGTCCCCTTCCAGCAGTGTCTTCCTTGATCAGGCCAACCTGCCACTGCCAGGCCCTGGGGAGAGCAGAGGTCTTCTGTCCACGCTGCTTACATGACTCATAACTTCTCCAGGGCGGAAACAGGCCTTTTCTAAGCTTTGGGAGGCACAAGACATGACCCCCCGAGAGGTCCTGAGCTCCCTAGGCATGCACTGGGCTCAGCGACACCTCTGTAATCTGGTCACGTTCCCAGGGATGCTCCCCCTCCCCGACGGGCCTCAGGAGAACGGTGTCCTCTGTTCAGCATTTCTAGGGGAAGCTCAGAACCTTTAGTCCAGGGAGACCCCCAGGGCAATTGGCACTATTGGGCACCTTCCATTGCTGACTCACACGCCTTTGATGAGTCGTGTGGGCTCCTCCCACACGTGGGCACAGCAAGGGTCCCATGGTGACCAAGGGAGACCCTGTCCCTCCACCACCAGAGATAGAGCTGCGATGGGCAGAGCAGACAATACGGCAAAGTGAGGATGCCGAGAATTCGGAGTGTGGCTCTGGAAAGGATTCGTAGAGAGGACCTAATACTTTGTGAATGCCTCCCACGGGCCAGACACTGGGCGAAGGCTGTTTACAGACACCTTGTCTCATTGACCTTCAAGTGCATGCTAAGAGGTAGATGCTGCCCTTAGCCCCATTGCACAGATGGGAACACTGAGGCACAGAGAATGTAAGTGACTTGAACCTGGCATGTGATAAGTTCGAGAACAGCCAAAATCCAAACCCCCGACGTTTGACCCCAAAACCTTCTCCCAAAGCACAGAGGAAGCACTGGGGACTTTTGGGCTGGAATGCGGTTTGTCAACTGCTTCCCCAGCAAGCTCCATCCCACCTGCCCCTGAACAGGTCCCACCCGGATCCAAGCGAGGAGAGTCGGAGTCCCCAAGCTAGCAGGCAAGGAGCTCGCATTTTCCAAACGTGACCTCACCACCCAGAGGCTGTCAGCACTGCTGCTCCCTCAGGAAGCCACATACGTGGTGCTGACCTCAGCTCAGGCCTTCGCGGCTTACAGACTCACGTTGGAGACCAGCTCTGCCAGCCTCTAGCTGGGTGACTTTTGGCAAGTCACTTCACCTCTCTGAATGTTGATTTCCCCACCTGTGAAATTAGGGGAACAAATCCTTAGCTCACAGGGCTATAGGTGCAAATAAAATGAACTCAAGAATGTATGCAGTCCGTGGCATGCAGTCAGTATTCAATCAATGCTGATTAATCACGAGTTCCCCATAAGGTAACACGCCCCCACCAGAACGAATCATCCCCCCCATCAGCTGCTTCTGTTTTCCTCCAAGGCCTTATCTCTTGCCAGGAAGAGAGATCACTAACTATCTCTAGGCAGGAGAGAGGAACTAACTAGGTAGGACCCGGCTGCCTCTGCACATTAGTTTAAATTTTTATGAAATGAGGAAATTCTCTCTCCCACTTCGAAGTTCCTGGGCTTAATGAACCCAGTCAGGAGGAAAACACTCACTGCTCCTCTCTGGGGGCCGGCGGGCGGGAAAAGCAGGTGGTTCCTGGTGCCCACCACATCCAGGCCAGCAGGAGAAGAGGGGGTCCCCTCTCCTCCCCCCATGCCAAGGGTAAGAGGTGAAAATATCTTGAATTTTCTTGCATGGGGGCTCACAACAGAACGTACTTCTAGGCTCTGGGAACATCCAGGATTTGAAAAGCCAAACATACAGAGCAATTCTATGAGGAGACAGGGACATGCCAGCCCCCAATAGAAGGAAGAGGAGTCAAGAGTGCACGTATAAATGCTTGGAGATCCCCCCCACACGTCAGAGGCAACGGCTGCCTGCTTTAAATATCCTTGTGACCAGTCATCAGGCCAAACATCTTGACAGTGTACATCGGAGTCCAGAATCTCAGACTCAGCCTCTGCAGAGGTAGCTTCTGAGGTCAAAACAAACAGCTTTTTACAGGAACTTGCAAGACATGCTCCTTGTCTGGGGGCAGCAGATGAATGAAGGCACATAATGTCTTCAGCAGAGAGCATGACCAGGTGCTACATGTCAGACCCCCTTTGCCAAGATCCCATTCCCTCCCCTGGACAGGCCAATCAGAGTCCTCACGATGACTAGGTGTGTCTAGGGTTGGGGGTGTGGGTGGGGGGTGGAGAAGGAACATCACCTGTGGGTACTCCAAATCTCCAGGATCTCAGAGCCCAGCATCACCAAACGCCTTCCAGTGTGGTGCTTGGGCCTGGCTCTGGAGCCAGACTGGTTTTAGATCCCAGCTCTGCCACTGGCGGTGTGACCTTGAGCAAGTCACTTAGCCTCTCTGAACCTCCGTTTCCTTTTCAGGCAAAGGAGAACAATAAAACCACCTCACTAGTTGTTGTTGGATGGAGTGAAAAACAATGAATGGGCCTGAGATATTGTTTGAGATCACTCTGTGGAATCTACTGATTTATGTTAACCCTTCTGATCAAGGAGAAGGGCTTGGGCTGCCCCTCCTCCTCCTCCTTCAAGGTCCACAGCTGCCATCAGGGTACCTTCTGGGGGCTTCTTCCTCATCACAGCTGCCCTGACATGACAGCCACTTTGCCTGGATACCGCCTGCGTCCTCTGTCACCCCTTGGCTTCACCTCATCTTCAGAAAGCATGTGGGAGGTCACAGCACAAGCTTAGCATGCAGGAGGAGAGACTCAGGTCTCCGTGCAGAGACCAAAGGGGGCTCTTTGAGAAGTTACAGCTAACCTGGAAGACACTCGGGGCACATGGCCTCCAGTCCCCACTCTGCCATCAACCCGCTGAGTGACCTTGGGCAAACCCCTCTCCACTCCGGGCCTGGCTCTCTTTTGTATGAAACAAGGGGGTTGGACCAGAACTATGGATTTCAAACCACACAGTTCAGGGACCCCTCCCCACCCATCTATGGGCCCAAGAGGGCAAGGCTGAGATGGTGGAGCTCTCTTTGATCTGTTTTATACCTTGGGGCTCTATGGGTATTTTCTTTTTTTAAGATTTTATTTATTTGACACAGAGAGAGAGAGAGCATGAGCAGAGGGAGGGTCAGAAGGAGAGGGAGAAGCAGACTCCCCGCGGAGCAGGGAGCCCCATATGGGACTCGATCCCAGGACCCTGAGATCATGACCTGAACCGAAGGCAGACGCTTAACCGACGGAGCCACCCAGGCGCCCCTCCATGGGTATTTTCACCTGAGAAAAAACAGCTCTTGCCAACCACGCAACCAACCATCCTGGAGTGCGCCTAGCCCCTGGGCTGAGTAAGAAGGAGGCAGCCAGTTAAGTTGCTGAATGAATGAAGGGAAAGAGAGAGCCATGGAGACAGGGAAAAGCCAGCCCTGACAGAAGGGCGGGGCCAAAGGGGGGGGGAGGGGGGAAGAAAAGAAACACTGGTAAGCGAGGGGCGGGGGAAGCATCGCTAAGAGGGGAAGGATTAAAGGCTGGGGTACAGGTTTCCAGGCCCCCACGCATGGGCAGGCACATCAGCCTCAGGGAGGGCTGGCTCACCTGGAGGCCAGGAGGGGCTGCTCGCCCTTGTCTGGCAGCTCCGCCATCTTCTGCTCTGAATATCTGATGGCCCCGCAGGAAGGATAGCGCTTCCCGGGTCGGGAGCAGGGAGCGGTAGAGGCAGAGCCAATAATGAGCCCCCCTGGGTCCCCTCGTGCGGTAGTCATGCCTGCATCTGGAAGCCAGCTGGGCCCGCCCTCCTCGACACCACCCCCTCCATCCAAGCGCTGCTTGTTTATTCCAATTGAAGCCCACAGCACAGGAGCCTCGGGCCTCACACGGCTAGTGGCCGGGGCCGGGGTGCCAGGCTGGGTGCCCGCAGCGGGGCGGGAACGGCCTTCATCCCACCCGTGCACCTGCCGGACCCTCAGCCCGCGACCGAGCCCGCCCAGCATCCTTCTCTGGGCAGAAGAACCAGAGGAGAGGTCTCAATGCTCAACAGTGACGGGCGCTGATACCTACCGCCTCCGTCCCCTGGGAAAGAGGCAGACCCAGGTTACAGATGAGCAAAATAAGGTCCAGAGAGAGCAATTTGCCCACATCCACACAGCGAGCTACTTGAGCCCTGGTCTTCAGATACTAAACCCGTGCTCCTTCCAGCAACAACAACCCCTCCCTACCAGTCATGTCCTACCAGTGTCTGTTGTTCATTTGATCACAAGGTGAAAAAGGAAGAAGCCAGAACAAGGGAAAAAACAGGAAGGCTTGAAATAATGGATTCTCAGTGTCAAGTCAAAGGTGAGGAGGGACGGTTTATTTGTCACCACTTTCTCCCCTTTGGGGCTGGCCATTTATACCCTCAGTTTACAGATGATGAACTTGAGGCTCAAGGAGGATAAAGAACTTGCCCCCAGATTTCATTGCAGCAGCCCCGCCAGCATCCAGCAGATGTGCTCATTCTCCTCCCCACTCGGCCTCCCAGGGCTTCCCAGGGCACCGCTGGCGACCCCGCTAGGCTCTCTGCTAAGGAGACACCAGAGGCAGAGATCTCGAGGTTTCTGACCTCGAGTTGCTGGCGGCATTCAGGAGGGGGTAGAAGAATGTCACCTCCCGCAGGATGATGCCCTGATTGGCCCACCCTGGTCTAGGACTTAGTTCTACACTATCCCGGTAACCTGTGCTTTTCCTTCATGGCATGGGCCACAGGTCTCATTACCTGCTGGTGGAATTATCCATTTGAAGTCTCTGTCCCTTTTCTAGAGGGCAGAGACTGGTCTGCTTGGTCCAGAACGGAGCCTGGCACTTGGAGATGCCCACAAACACTTGTTCAATGAAGGAGTGCATGGATGGATGGATGGATAGACGGTTGGATAGACGGATGGATGGATGGACAAATGGCTGTGGTAGCAAGCAGTTATGTGGGAGGTCAGAGAAGAGAGAGAGAGGAGTACCAACTCAAGCCCCAGAGAGAGTATAAAAGAAAGTTTCCGTGTGTGTGGGTGGGGAAAAACAGAAAAGCGGCAGCTGATATCTATAGCAGAGCTTTCTGGAGAGAGAGATGAACCCAGGGTCACATGGAAAGAACAGTCAGGAGACCAGGGTCAGTTTCCACCCTGTTCCCAACTTGCTGGTGACCTTGCTAGGGGCCCTGACCCCTCTGGGCCTCAGTCATTTCTGCTATAAACCAGGGGGTGGCGTTGACCAAAAGCCCCAGGCTCTGGAGCCCTGAACCCGTGGCAGGCTGGCATGGCAGGGCTGACCCTGATGTGGCCACGTGGCTGCAGAAATGTGTGTGTGACTTCCCCTAAATCACCCCAAGCCCACCAGGGGCAGCTGGACCCAGCTGTGCCTTGCAGCCACGAGTCCTGGCTCTGTCGAATCTGGGCTCTGCGAATCTGGACAAGTCACCATGAGCCTCGGGGTCCCCATCTGTGATGCAAGAGAGGGGCTTTGCACCAGCTCCCATCCCCCGCAAGCATGAAGTTACTGGGAGCTCCAATAGAGTCAGGTTTGTGTAAAAACTTAGTATCAGTGAAGTTCTGCCTGCAAAGATGTCACCCACCCCTCACTGCACAGACAGGACCTCGAGAGAGGCCGTGAGCCGCCCAGTGTGACCCAGCAAGTCAGCCCCAGACCCCCGACTCCTGACTGCACAGGCCGCCTCCCCAAGGTGCTCAGAGGCCATGTGAGCCGTGGCGGTGCGGGATGTGAGTGTGGCGGAGCCTACCCGGCGCTCCCCCCTCCCTAGGGGGGCTCAGGGGGTCCCGTGCCTCTGTTAGGAAGGCTCAGATTTGGAAGCCAAAATCAAGCTTGGCTGCCAAAGAATTGCTGGCAAGAGGCGAACACCCTCATCCCTAACAGAGTGTCAGCCGCTTCACTTTCCAGCTCCCAGCCTCCCCCCAAACCCAGGAGCAGCCCTCCAGTTTGGCCTTCATGCCAAAACAGTGACCCCTGCTGGCGGCCAGGTGTTCGAGTCACTGGGCTGTGACACTGACCTCTTAGGGCAGCCTGGACAGCAAGCTGGCAAGAGGCAGGGCCCATCTACACCTCACCCAGGGAACGAAGGCCCAGAGGAAGACCACCTGAGTTCCCAGCCTCCTGGGGCCCTCCTGGAGTCCCCCAGACCTGCCCTCCCCAAAGCACGTCCATCTGCTCAAACAAGGCCTTCTGATGCCAAGGGCAGCTCTCTTCTCACCCGTTATACTCTGCTGCTTGTGCGGACTGACGTGGAGCTAGGGAAATTCTGAAAGGCAGAGGGATTCAGGCACTGGGTCTACTTCGTCCGAAAGCCCTTCCCTTGGGGGTGTTCATGGGGCCAGCGGTCTGATTGAAGTAATTCACACTCAAGTGTGGCTGACTAAGAGCACTATGCGGGGGAGTGGGGAGAGGTGGTGGGGATTACATCTTGGGTGTCTTGTCAACCCCACACAGAGGGGGCAATCTCAGACAGCTGCCAGCCCCTGACACCAGCCCCAAAGACAGTGAGAGAGAAGAACCATGGGGGTTGTCAGGGAGTTCCCTGGTGTCCCTGCCTCGGGAAAGGCCTCCACAGTGCATTATGCATTCAGGAGGTTCATCACAGAATCACAGCCCTAGAGTCAGAAGGGCCTTCCGGGCCAGCTGGACCCTAGGGGGATGCAAATGAATGCAGACTAACATGGCGGTGGGGGGGGGGGGGGGGTTCACGCTGTGCTGTCACCCGCTGAGGGAATTCTGTGGAGCAGAGTGACGACGCTGATGGCCAGAGCCCAGAGTGCCGTCCAACGATCTCCTACTGGAAATGCCCAAAGGGGCCTTGGAGAAACTCCAGAGAATACAGAGGGATTGGCCTGCTGAACCTGGCCTTGGTAGACCAGCAGTTCCTCCTCAGCCAACGGAGAAGCGCCAGGGAAAAGGAAGGGCAGGAGAGAGGGGCCCAGCCGAGGTGCCCGAGCAGGGGCCTGCAGCGGGGTCCAGGCCCGTGTGGTTTAGTAAAAGTGAATCCTGAGAAGCCGGTGTGAAGCCAACTACAGGGGAAGGGCCCCAACACAAGTCTCCCCCACTCTGCCCACCTGCTAATGGTCCCAGAACCCTGACAGAGGCCGTGCAGAGAGGCAAGTCAGGGGCGAAGGGCTGGCGTTCCCGCCACTCCCAAATGTCCCCTGCGGTCATCCCCTCTGTCTGCGGCCACTCTGGCCAGGCTCCTGTGGCGGACGTCACAGGGCACCCGGCTGTGACTCGGGCACGGGGTTTCCCCCAGAAGAGGCCGGTGGAGCCACACGCACAACCCTGAGTCCCTTCAGACGCACTCCAGGGACAGCACTCTGGACGCGGGCTGTCCTCCACCGTTCGCGCAGACAGCCCACAGCCGAGCATCAGTCCCCCCGGCAGGCCCGCCCACGGCGTGGCACTCACGTTGAAGAAACCTGCCTGGTCAGGCGCAGAGAGCTGGATTTGAACAGAGGGGTAGGAGGACCAATATTTATTTAGCCTGTGGTGTGAGTCAGGCACTCATTCATTCCCAGTGGCCTTAGTAGGGAGGGATATAGCATCTCCAATGTTCGGCTGAAGATCTAAGGTTCAAAAAGGCCAAATGACCCGCCAAAGCCACACGGCTAGAAATTGGTTGGACCTCCAAGCCGTCAGAGAAGCCAGGGGAAGCGGAGGGGGCTGAGGTTAGAGCGGGTGGTTTCAGGGGTAGCACGCTACCAGAGGCCCCGCCCCCAGTGCCGCGCTGGCCACTCCCACTCGGGCTCACACTGTCCTGCCTCCTCCCACCCATCCCCCCAGCATGCGCGCACAAGGCACAGTGCAGAGCGCAACTGGATCGGCAGGCAGGCCAGCGGCAGGGCTGGGTTAGGCGAGGAGGAATCTGGTCCTTAGAGACCCCTCCCCATCCCTCCCTCCCCTCTTCGTCAGAGACAGCAGCTGCCTCCCCGGCGTCCGCATCAAAGATTCATCAAAGCTGAGGCCCTGCAAAGCGGGTGCTTCACATCTCTAAAAGTGCTTCTTCCCAATGAAAAATTCAGTGGAAAACGCAGGGAGTAAAAGGGGGAAAAAAAACAGGTTCAGGAAGGAAGCAGGGAGGGAAGGAAAAGAAAAGAAAGTTATCTCCGAGTTGTGGTTCTGCTGAGTCCACCCACATTTACTGAGCATCTGCCTCACTTAGGGCCCTGAGTCAGGCACCAAGGCAAGGCTGAAGAATACAGTGGCACACGCTGCGCACTCCACAACTCCAGAGGCTCCATTCCTAGAGACAACAGAGGTGATTCTGCAAAGGGAGGAGGCTAGCTCCTGTCCACATGGTGTGGGCGTCCAAGGCCTGGGTCTGCTCCCCCACTCCTTAGTCATCTAACATCCTTGAGTCTTAGATTTCTTATGTCCAAACAGTCGGGGAGGGGAGGGAGGCGCTTTACAGTATTCACCCTTCTCATCCCCAGTGTTCCAGGGAAGATGTGCACTTTGTAAACTTTGTGATAAAAAGAGAGAAAGCAGATAAATGGTCCTATAGAAAAGCCCAAACAAAAGGTTCAGAGATAAAGAGGAGGAAGGGGTGGGCGCCTGGGTGGCTCAGTCGGTTAAGCGTCTGCCTTCGGCTCAGGTCATGATCCCAGAGTCCTGGGATCAAGTCCCACATCAGGCTCCCTGCTCAGCCGGGAACCTGCTTCCCTGCCCCTCACCTGGCTCGTTCTCTCTCTCTCTCTCAAGAAAATAAATAAATAAAATCTTTTAAAAAGGGGAGACTGCTGGGGAGTCTCCAGTTGGGGAGACTAGGGGAGGCTTCCTGGAGGAGGTGATATTTGATCTAGGTTGTAAATGATGCGGAGGAGTTCTACAGGCAAGCCAGTGAGACAGACGAGCAGCCACTGCAGGGCCAGGCAAAGGGACAGTGTGGGCAAAGGCCTGGCAGCAGGAATGAACAACTTGGTAGCAAAAGGGAATGTTTTGGCCTAGGAGGAGGAGAAAGGGGAGGGGGGTGGACTTAGTCTGTAATACCATGGGAAAAGACCCCAGGGTCACTGTTAAGGAAGGTCTTGTGGGGCCCACAGGTATGGTGAGGGCTCAGGAGCCAGCTCACCTTGGCCCCTCACTGGTTTTGCCACTTTAGATGAGTCGCAGCTCCCCTCAGACCTCAGTTCCCTCATCCAAAAAATGCAGATATCAGACAAAGTGATCTACAAGTTCCACTTTTGGTTCATTTCATCTGTACTTCTAGTTCTAAGAAGTTGGTTCTGGTGGGCAGGGGGCATCGCAGGAAGCTTAGACTGACAAGACCTGCCCAGGCTTCTCCATGCCCCAAAGGGCAACCCCCCATCCCTACCCCACAGCCCCATTTCGAAACAGTCTCCTGTTACTGTGATCCATGGACAGGGAGCCTCAGGGTCGATGGACATGGGCCTTCCTGGGGTGATTCCACACCTTCCCTCCTTGCTGGAGACATGACTCAGTATGACCCCCAGCCCACCCCAAAGATGCGTGGGGAGCACCCAGGCCTGGAGTGCTTCCTGAGTTGGCAATAGCCTTCACAGCCCTGGTGTCACCCCCAGGGTGAGCAGCCATGCCCCCCACGCCCCACACGATACCCTGCACCCCCGCATCCCCATCAGATCTAACCTGAAGATAAGCCTCCCCTTGCTGATCAGGCCCCATGGCTCTCTGCAGAAACCAGAGCAACACCTGTAACAGGGCAGGTTTCCGAGCTACTGAGCTGTGCACAGGGCTAGCAGGCCTCCCGCTACTGTGCCCAGACTTTGCCCTCCCCTGTGAGAAGGGAGGTGCTTTCTCAGCCCAGCTCTGGGGCAACCCAGAGAAGTGGCTCCAGGCGTGGGCTTCGGGGTTAGTGGTGTGAGTTGGGATTCTCAGCTCCTCTCCTTGCTGGCTGGATGATCTTGACCTTGAACGACTTCCTGATCCTTCCTAAGTCTCTGTGTGCTCCCTCCTGTGAAATAGGAATTATGGTGTCTTTCTTATAGGGCTATTGTGAGGATTAACTATGATCAAGTTTTTAAGGTGCCCTACCCAGGTGCCTGAAGGCCCTGCACATAATAAGCGTTCAATAATGTGGTGGAATTTGCTGGTGAGGCACCTTTGGACCAAGCAGAGGATTTGCAACAAACCAGGTGGGTCATCCAAGGTGAATCCTTCAAGGTGTGGTTGGGGGTGGGGGGCGGGCCGGGCCGGGGCAGACTTTCAAGGGCTTGACGCCTGGCTCCACAGCACCCTCTTCCTGCCAAGCCGGGCCACTACCGCTGCTAGCACCGCCCAGAGACCCCAGCGCCCCCTTGGCACCAGGGGAAGGGCAGCCCCAGCAGACGCCCCACAGTGGCGCTCGGACACAGCAGCAGGGGGCCCTTGGTCGGGCCACCCAAAGACAAAGCAGCTGCACAGCAATACCTAACAAGCTTCTGGAAGCTCACACTCTCCCAAATCAAAAGGGATCAAGTTTCTCCAGTGGGCATATATTAGTTAGGTGAAAAAAAGAAGAAGGTAAGTGTTGATTTTAAAACAGCAACAAGACATGCTGGAGGTGTAGGGTGGGGGGAGATGGGGTAGGAAAGAGAAAAAGTCAATCTTCCGCCAGCCTCGTTGCAGGGGTGAAGTGAAGCGGAGAACAAGGAAATTTGGGTCTCTAGAACCACTCCTGTATACGTTGCCTAAAATACAAGGTTGGCAGAAGAAAGTCCAGCTGGGACAGCCTGCAGGCTCTTATAAGAGCAGGTGGGATCCCAGGCAGAAAGCCCGCTCTCCAGCCCCCTGCCCTAAGGGATCACACCCACACCACTCCCTGCTCCTGGGATCTTGGTCACCTTTGTCAGCTGGCTGCAACTGGCTCACGGCCCTCCCCTTGGCCATGGCAGAAAGCATCTTCAAATTCAGGGTTTCGGGGCAGCCCCCAAATGCCCAGGTGAGGAGGACTGGGCATCCACTGTGGAATGAGAGCGGACAGGTGCACACTCGGCCCGAGCGCCCTTACGTGTAACCCCCATGCCTCCAGGCCTCTGCATTGCTGGGCTCATCTTTCCTTTAAGAACCCACCAACTGCTGCCCCAGCATCCATCTCAAGTGCAGGGGGGGGCTGCTGTTTCCTGGGACTCCCCTTCAAGGATTTCTGAGCACATTCATGGGACATTCTGGTTATTTCTGATGATTCAACCCCCGGCCCCCGCACCTGCACCTGTTCGGCTACTATATAAGGATCCCTGCCTGCATTCCCGTAATCCGATTGTCCAGGCCGCTGCCCCCAACATCCTCACATCCTCATGAGCATTGCCTCTCAGCCCTGGACGCAAGCCAGTGTCTCCAGCCTCACACTCCACTAAGACCACTAAGACTTGAACTTCTGAGTCTCCTGCAGTGGTTCCTATAGCACTAGCCAGCTCTGTCCCTGTCGTTCCCACAGACTTAGTCAACATCCACATTCCGCACGATTTTATTTAAGGTTGAGGAATGATGTATGTGCAACATGGAGAAGTTGCTAGTCTTCAAATCCGGAGTCCAAACCCTGGCTTCACAATGTCTGCCCACCTGCTAGCAGGACTCCATGTGGAGGGGAACGGCTTCGTTCCCGGGAGCCCCAGGAATCTCCAGGAGTCTCCACACCTCACACTCCACTCCTTTTGGCCCCAGAGAGAGGAGAAAACCTTCTCCTCCCCCATGGAAGGCCTGTGTCCTTTCCTACCCCAGCTATCCCTTTCCTTTGGGACGTCTCCCAGGCTCTGCTGGTGTGGTCTGAGCAGCAGGGCCCAGTCCTGACGATCAAAATGCTCTTGGGGTCAGGTGCTGTCCTGTTCAGTGAGGGAAGTACCAGAGGGACGCATGCCCAGTTCCGCACACGGTCACCCCCATCTGAGGGAAACGGGGTGCGGCTCGCACACCTCTTCTGGTCTGGTTCAGTCTCAGCTCTGGGTGTGTCACGAGATGAGAGGACATGAACAAGCCAGCACAAGAGTTTTGTAAATCCAGATGTTGGCTGGGGGAGTAGGGTGCAAGTAGGACCCTGAACTCCCCGGGACTGGGCTCTCCTGACCTACCAGGTACATTCGGAACAAGACACCGAACATCTCAGGCTACGGCCTCTGCGTTGGGGGCCCTTCACTCATGTTTCAGAGATCCCTCAAGAAAAATGGACAGGTGCTTGCGGCCCTGACCAAAGGCCTCAACAAAGGGTTCCCTCCCAGAACTTCCCAAAGGGGAATTCCAATCTCCTTTCTAGACTGCTTCAAATGTTTGCCGGCCCCCAGACACAGTGTTTCACTTCCAGCTTTATTTTAAAATCCAGTCTCTAAAAGACACCCCATTAAATACATGCAAGATTTGAGAAACCCTTCGTCCCATGTAGGGAGGGGAGAAGTGTTCCAATCAAGACTCTTGTTCATCATCATCTGGCTCTTTCCATCCAGGATGCTCCTCTGGATCCCATTCTATCCGTCTATCTATCTATCTATCTATCTATCTATCTATCTATCATCTATCTACCTATCTATCATCTATCTATCTATCTACCTATCTATCATCTAATCTATCCACCCATTATCCATGCCAACCGTTGCCAAAATAGTCACGTCTTAAATCAAAGAGTCCGTAGGCTCTGTCTGCAGTCGGTCACAGGTTAGACTTGAATTTCTGAGTCTCCTGCAGTGGTTCCTATAACACTAGCCAGCTCTGTCCTTGTCATTCCCACAGACTTAGTCAACATCCAGAACTAGGGTGATTTGCTTTCCTTCAAAGTGTGCCTTTGGCAAAATACCTGTGTCTTTGGGACACCTGTGTTGCTCAATCAGTTAAGCATCTACCTTCGACTCAGGTCATGATCTCAGGGTCCTGGGATCGAGCCCCATGTCAGGCTCGGGCTCCCTGCTCAGCAGGGAGTCTGCTTCTCCCTCTCCTGCTACCTGCCCCCCCCCCCCGCTTGTGCTCTCTCTCTCTCAAATAAATAAATACAATCTTTTAAAAAAAAAGTCTGTGTCATCTTCTTTATTTGCATCACTTTATTGAACGTAGAATTTTTCATTTTGAAATATTTGAAAAACACAGAAAAAAATACTAACTAGAAAAGAAAATCATCCTATTCCCAACACGCAGAATTAAAAACACTGTTAACTCCTTGGCATAATTATTTTCAGCGTTTTCTACTTTACCACAACTAACAGGGAAAAAAAACTGTATAATTTTTTTTCAAAAAATCTGTGTTTGTTATAAAGAATTTAAGCAATGCAGAAAATCACAAAATCAAAGTGAACTATCACCCAGAAATAACCATTACTAACATTAGGTAAACATCATTGCAGATAACTGTCTCTGCATTTATAAGAGGAGGAAGCCAAATAATCAGGTACATATGTAGAGAGAAAGTCAGAAATACTTTAATAAAAATGGGATAATACCATATATGCTAGTTTCATAAAAAGTATTAAATTTAATTTTACATGAATTTATCAGAAGAAGAAAAAAACAGAAGTGAAACAGAAGGAATTGTTGAATTTGAAATAGTTCTTTACCAAACACACACACACACAAATTTGTTAACAATTCCCATAAAGTTAACCAAAGAGATTATGAAAAGCATTATATCTTGTGATCACTATTTTCTTAAACTACATGTTTGTATTATAAACAATATCAACTGATCCCCCACTCTGTATGAAGGTATCTTTTATTTTCCCATCTTTATTAGTTATTATTTTAATAAGATTTATAATATTCATATTTGACAACTGTAACCCTCACAATTGTTTGCAATTCTATTTTTGGATGGATTCTGTGATCCCCATCAGTTTTTCTGAATTCCTGAATTCTTTGCTTTTACCCATCACTTATTTGGCTCTGTCCTTACCAAGTAAAGCCCTGCCTAAGGGCTCATGGATGATGTGCTCACAAGTTCTTTTACATTTAGAAATATACATCCGCCTGGTCTTTATACTTAAATGATAGCATACCTGTATATAATGTTCTTAGGCAACACTCTAAGATACCCCCAGAGCTTTGGGGACATTATTTCATGGTCTTTGGGAATTGATGATTTCTATGGAGAAAGCCCATGGTCAGCCTGATTTCCAAACCACCCCCCCCCAACACTTGTAGGCAATTTGCTTTTGCTTTCTTGATATCCAAAGATATTGGGGTTTTTTGGTTTTGTTTTTTGTTGTTGCTTTTGTTTTTATTCTGGAAGTTCCATAGCCTACCTAGGCTACATTCAGCAATGAGTATTTATAATCACCTTTTCCTGGAACGCAGTACGCTCATTTGATCTGCCAGGGTTTATGCCACCTGCTTGGAGGATATATTTTGTCACCATGGGGAATATCCTGAGCTAGGGATCTCCCCCCTCACTGGGAGTGTAGCCCTGAAGCCTTGCTTTCTGTTAGAGGGGATGGCTTCACTGTCCACTGTCTCCCCTTTCCATCTCCCCTATAGCCTGCCCACTATATGGAGACAGAAGAGGAAACAGGGACAGGAATCCAGTCATTTTGCATATCTTAAGACTTAGGAGTTCAGCTGGTTAAGCATCTGCCTTAGGGTCAGGTCCAGATCTTGGGGTCCTGGGATCAAGCCCTGCATCAGGCTCCTTGCTCAGCGGGCTTCTCCCTCTGCCTGCCGCTCCCCCTACTTGTGTTGCTCTCGCTCTCTCTCTCTCTCTCAAATAAATAAATAAAATCTTTAATACAAAAAAGACTTAGGAGTCTTCTTGGAAAAAGATGTTTTATCTACTTAAAAAGGATCCTTGCTGGGCTACATCTCTCCACCCCATTCCAGACCCTTCTATTTCTTCTCTTAGCCATCAGTGTTAACACTTATGGGACCGGGGCATGCCTCTCCTCTCGGGGTTGCTACTGATGATTGCTTACTTATTGGAGTTTCCAAGTTTTAAATTCATTTTCTTAAGTCTTGCGGGAGGGGAATTCTGAGATTGGGTTTCCACTTCCCCTATTCCCGAATCCCTCAGACAGCTTTGGTAGCTGTATTAGTTTTAATAATAAGAATCAACATTTATCAAGTGTTTGTCATGTTCTAGGCACCATACTAACCCCTTTGATAATTACCGCCTCACCAAATTCTTCAAACAGTGCTTTAAGGAGAGTATTGTTCATGAGTCCCATTTTAAAGATGAGAACACGAAAGCCTAAAAAATTTAAATAATTTACTCAAAGCCATTGCGAATAGGCGAAGCCTGGGCTAGCCACCAACCAGCAGAGAGGGTAAGAAAATCACCTTTACCTCGATGTCTCCGTGCCTGCATTGACATGGACAGAGCTCCTGCAGACAGCCCAGGCTTCTACGGAAGCAAAAGAAAATGTGTAGGCTGACTGTGCCAGGAGAGGCTCCCACTTCCATCCTGAGCAATGACAGCCAGTGATTTCCAGGCACGTCCTGTGTCATGTTAATCAGAGTCCACCGGGGAAGCTGGGAGGCCGGGAGGCCGGGAGGCACGGCCACCAGCGGCCGCAAGTGTGTGCCCTACTTCTCAGTTTTCTGGCTGGACGTCAGGGCCCTTAAGGCTCGGTGAGGGCACAGCAGCGCCCCTGAGAGTGACCTCCAGTTGCCGCAGGGAGGTTGGAACTCGGAAGTCTCTACCTGGGGTTCAGAGCCCAGTGGCCCCACATCTAACCCAGAGTTACTCAGACTTTTCCTGCCAAGCAAGTCTTAGATGGGCCACCACATAACTGAAGGGCCCCTTCTCATTGTGAAAGGCCTCCAGATTTTTGTTTAAAAAATTCATGGGAATTTTGCCTTCTGACATGTTTGATATTAAAATCTTCCAGGAAAATCAGCCTTCCAGGAAGATCCACTGGGCTTATCCTGTGGGTCGGCTTCCCTGGCCTGCTGCCTTTCATGGGAGGGTGACAGTAAGTCTCCCCCCTGCACAACCGTCTCAGCGACCGTAGGTCGTTATCATTTATCAGTTCAGAATAGGAGAAGACAAATAAATGGTTCTTGTGGGCACAGGAGGGGGCCCCCGGCCTGGAAGGTTCACCCTCTCCTGGATCACCAGCCCTGTTTCACTGCCTGTCCACACACCAGCCAGGCCATATGCAGGGGAGGCCATTTTTCCTTTTTCTTTTCTTTTTTTCTTTTTTTTTTAAGATTTTATTTATTCATTTTAGAGGAAGAGAGAGGGAGCCCTCAAGCTGGGGGAGGGGCAGAGGGAGAGAGAGACAATCTCAAGTAATCTCCACGCCAGCGCTGATCGACCTGGGGCTCGATCTCACAACCCTGAGATCATGACCTGAGCCGAAACCGAGAGTCAGACATTCAACTGACTGAGCCACACAGGCGCCCCTGAGGCCGCGTTTTCTGAATGCATCTCCAGACCATCCCATAAGAGTAGAGGGTTTTCACGGTGTAGCCCTATCTCCTGAGACACATTCAACATGCCCAAAGGACCCAGCAAAAGCCTGCTGCCAGGCAGGGTGCCAGGGGCCCAGACACAGGACTCCCCAAGGCCTTGCCAGTTACCCATGGTCCCCTCCAAACCCCTCCAAACTCCAGAACCACACCCTCCCGCTCTAAGCCTTAGGGTCCCTCCGATTCACTGAGCAATGATGCCCTAACGGGGTGTGAGGTGCTCTGAATTCATTACCTTGAATCTTCTCAAAAGCCCTGCAAAACAGGTGTTTTTGTGCCCATTTTGCTGAGTCAAAAACTGAGGCTAAGAGTCTTACTTTCAGCCACACAGTCAGTCAGGGGCCCAGCAAGATTCAAAGACAGTGGAGTAGCTGCATGGAAATCTTACCTCCCCAATGGGAAATCCCAACCCCTGTGGGCCAGAGGCACGGCTTTTCCTTCTCTGAGTCTGAGCAATGGACAGTGTGAGGTACACTTAAAATCACCCCATCGGCTCTGAGCAGGGTCACACCTGAGCACTTCCCTCCTCTTTCCCCTAGGGTGAGATCTTTGCCCTGAGACCTTTTCAGTCTTCTTGCAAATAGACCTCCAATGGCCCGAGAACTCCGCTCTGCAGGGCAACCCTCTTCACATGGTCCTGCCCAAGATGGATGGGAACCCAGTGGGCAGCGGAGTCCTTTTCCATCAGTGAGTCCTAACCTGTGCCCTGTAGGGGGTTCCTCTTGCCTCTGTCCCCTGCAGTCACCCTGGACTCCTAAGCACCCCTTTATGCCACTAAGTGCTGTGCTGGTTCTGCAGAGCTACCCCTGAAGGAGGCAGCACTGGAGCCCACAGAGCCTGGCTGCAGAGAACACACACACACACACACACACACACACACTGTGAGAAGTTGAACAACGCAAGGAGTATCAACTGGCACTCTGTGCTCAGAGCCTTGTACATGATACAGGGAAAGAAACAGAGGCAAAAGATAATACTTAGTTGGGGTGGGGTTAATCAGGGAAGGCTTCAAGGAGGAGGTGAAATTAGAATGGAGCCTGAGTTCTGTCAGTCTTACATTGTAGCAAAAAGTGAAAGGAGATGCTGGTAAGGCGAGATAGAGAGCAGTAAAGATGCCTGAAACTGCATCTTCTGGTTAGAGAAGAGGGCAAGGGGGTGGATGCCAGCCAGGGGGAGGTCAGGCTTGCACCTCCGGCTGTTGCTCTCCTTCTCTGTATGTTTCTCCTTACTCCCTGCCTCGCACCAGCCACTAGGGGATAGTACAGTGGGCTCCAGAGGGGTGACTGCTTCAGGACTCCCATTCTTGGCGATCAGCCCTTGATGGATGCAAGAGTGGATTCCCAGAGTCATGAGGATCTTCCAAGACCCTTCCCCGGGCAAGGATGACAACCCCAACCCCCCCAGCTTGGCCAATCAGACTCTCTCCCCTGGTAAATTAAAAAACTAACTGGGAGGGGCGCCTGGGTGGCTCAGTTGGTTAAGCATCAGCCTTCAGCTCAGTTCATGATCCCAGTTCCAAGCCAAGCTCTCTGTTCACAGGGAGCCTGCTTCTCCTTCTCCTCCCGCCCTGCTCATGCTCTCTCTCTGTCTCTCTCTCTCTCTCTCTCTCAAATAAATAAATAAATAAATAAAACCTTTTTTAAAAAAAAAAAAAGAAAGAAACTGGGAGACACAAGGTGGTCAGGGGATGGTCGGGCAGAGCCAAGACCTACCAGTCAGCGGCTACAGGACCCAGGAGCAGCCCGATTCCCACCCTGTTCAAGGCAGGAGTCTTCCAGTGAAATTTTTTATTTTGCGTGAGTCCACTAAGATTGGTTTCTGTTGTTTGCAATAAAAATAACCTGGGGCCACCTGTGGCTTAGTCAGTTGAGCTCCAACTCTTGATTTAGGCTCAGGTCATAATCTCTGGGTTGTGAGATCGAGTCCCATGTCGGCTCCATGCTCAACTCGGAGTCTGCTTGAGATTCTCTCCCTCTGCCCCTCCCCCTGCTCTCTCTCTCTCTCAAATAAATAAATAAATCTTTAAAAAAATAGCCTTAGGGACGCCTGGGTGGCTCAGTTGGTTAAGCGGCTGCCTTCGGCCCAGGTCATAATCCCGGGGTCCTGGGATCGAGTCCCACATCGGGCTCCTTGCTCAGCGGGGAGCCTGCTTCTCCCTCTCTCTCCCTCTGTTTGTGCTCTCTCTGTCAAATAAATAAAATCTTTAAAAAAAAATAAAAATAAAAATAAAAAAATAGCCTTAGGCGATGTAATGTATGGGGATTAACATAACAATAAAAAAATTTTTTAAAAATAGCCTTAGGCAATACAGAAAAGGAGGTACAAGGAGGACTTTCCCATTGAGCTATAGGAAAATTAACCCTGTCATCTCTCTTCATCTTTCCCATAACCACGTGGGGATAGGTATTATTATTCCTATTTCACTGATAAGGAAACTGAGGCCGGGCTCCCGAGGCCAGGCCTGCCATGCCCAGTGCACCCAGCTCAAAAGGAGTGGAGCTAACAAGCTCACCCTGGTCTGTTCAAGTGCAAAGGCTATTGTCTTTCTACTCCTCCATCTTCCTCGAATTTCCCCACAGCCTATTGCTCTAGGCCTGATGTTGATATTGTCTTGGAGTCAAAAGATTGGAGAAACCAATATAGCTTTTTTGTTATTATTTTCAGGGTAAAATGTACATAATCAATCATTATTGACATCTAGCACATTCACCATGCTGAGCATCACTATGAGTGACCATCACCACTACCTAGCCAGCTACCCAGAACATTGTCATCACCCCAAAAGGAAACCCCATACCAATTAAGCAGTCACTTCCCATTTCCGCATTCTCCCACAGCAACCTGGCAACCACTAACTTACTTTCAGTCTCTATGGGTTTGCTAACTCTGGACATTTCAAATCAACAGAATCAATCATACAATACGTAGCCTTCTGTGCCTGGCTTCTTTCACTTAGAACAATATTTTGGAGGTCTATCCATGTTGTAGCTTGTGTCAGTCCTTCATTCCTTTTCATGGCTGAATAATATTCCACTGTATGGATATACCACATTCTATTTATCCATTCAACCGTGATGGACATGTGGATCGCTTCCACCTTTAGGCTATCGTGGATGATGCTGCTCTGAACATTCCCATACAGGTTTTTGTTTGAATACCTGTTTTCAATTCTTTGGGATCTATACCAGGAGTGGAATTGCTGAGTCATATAGTAATTCTATGCTTCACTTAATAAGGAAACGACATCCTTTCATGTCCTTCTTTTCTTGAAAATTTCCCTAGCCTTCTCCCCAACAGCAAGACACTGTGGCAAAGGACAAAGAAAGACAATGTTCAGAGACAAGAAAGAAACCCCTTATAAAATTCCAAAAAAAAAAAAAAAATGTTTCAACGGGGGGCTGAAGGTTTACCATGGACAGGCACAAGGTTGAACACTTTGCACCAACTTTCACCAGTGCCCAGAACCGAAAGGAGCCAAGGAAACTGTGTTCCCCCAACCACCCCAGGACTGAGGGGGATGCTGGGAGGGGGCCCTGGCCAGGGTAAGAGGCAGCTATATTAATCTGGCTCCTGCCACTCCAGCAGGGAAGGGGGTTGTGTGTAATTGCAAATTTGCATTTCAATTCCCAAATACAAATTCAACCCAAAGTTGTCATCAAAGGAAAGATGAAGATGAGGATCAAAGTGATTCCACACTCCCGGAAAAGAAGAGATTAAAGAAAGTGAATTGAACACAATCTTAAAGAAGTTTAAAAGGTGTTAATGCAGGCTAATGCAGTTAATGAAGGTTAGAAACATAAGTGGCTGCTCAATTAGCATTTTCAGTTAGAAGAAGAGGAGTTTTTTGCACCTTCCCTCATATCAAAGCCTGGATTTTTCCTCTTCTGAAAAGACAGCCTCAATTATTTTAAAAGGAAGAAGAGATTAAAAATAGATTGATGATAATTGCTTCATCCATAATAGTAACAATTTATTTCTCTGCTCCCCAAACTGAGCCTCATAATATATGATATATTTGGCTGCCCGCAAGCAGTCTTTGAACCAACATGGTGGGGGTTGGGGTTGAGTTTTGTAAAACCAACAATTAAGACCAAGGGTCTGACTTCCTGCCAGATACTCCTGTTCTCTTGACATGGTAGAGAGAAAAGGAAGCCCAGATGGACCCAGAAAGTCCTGAGTTTGGATCTTTTGTCCAGTTTCTATTCTGAACATCAATATTAGATAATAAACAAGAACCAAGCCATGGGCCCTCCCACGTGGCTGGTGGTCAGGATTCTGCATGCCGGTTTCCAGGAGGAAGTAGACGTGGGTAAGGGCAGGGACGGTCTCCCCACAGTTCCTCCCAAGACAAATCAATTCCGAGGGGGTAAAAGGTGGTGGCCTGCACCAGGTGGGTGGGTTTTCGGGGAGGGAGAAGCAAGGTGTGGAAGCGTGGTCAACCAGGAGTACCGGGTGCTTAAGGGTGGAACCGGATGCAGGTATCAAGGGGTGGTAGGCTGGGCAGGTGGAGCCCTGGGGCTGTGTCACACACGCAGTCGAGTCAGGTGCCAGGGCAGCGTCTAACCCACAGGGACACGAGGCCGTGAAGGACACTGAAACCTCAGAGGACAGCCTAGAGGAGGTACAAGAGCAGGTGGTGGGGCCCCGGGCAGAACGCCGGTCCCTGCCAGGCAGGTCCGAGAAGCCAGGCAGGTCTGACTCAGAGGAACATAGTCACCCAGCGAGGAGCCGGGGGTACATTCTAGGCCATTGCTTTTCATCACTGCTGGCCCAGGAGCTGGAGTCAACAAGTAGGGCAAACTTCCCTGTGGGGGTGGAAGAATCAGGAAGGTCTTGAGTTATGGAAGCACTGCCCTCTTTAGGCTCTTAGGTCTCTGCCCGCACACGCAGAAGCCACCTGTAGGGGCCCAGGAGGGACGAGAGCGATGCAGGCCGGGAAGCATAAGGAGACCGTGGTGACATCTGAGCCGACTTTGCTCAAGACAAGCTTATTGGGCATAATGTCAGACGGTTCCACATTCACTCAACAAACAGTCATCAAATGCCAAGAAAACACACTTCCTATCCTCAAAAACTCTCAATTGAGCAATGGGGAGGAGACTCCGATGCAGGGAAGGATACCATTTATAAAACAATGGGGTGGGGCGCCTGGGTGGCTCAGTTGGTTAAGCAACTGCCTTCGGCTCAGGTCATGATCCTGGAGTCCCGGGATCGAGTCCCGCATCGGACTCCCTGCTCAGCGGGGATTCTGCTTCTCCCTCTGATCCTCCCCCTCTCATGCTCTCTGTCTCCCATTCTCTCTCTCAGATAAATTAAAAAAAAATCTTTAAAAAAATAAAAAAATAAAAAAAAATAAAACAATGGGGTAAGTAAGATGGTAGTGAGATGCACGGGCTCTTGCCAAATCACTGAGAAAGAGCACCAAATCCAAGAGGGGAGGAGGGCATTCAGGGAAGGCTTCCTGAAGGAGGTGGTGCTGGGGAACGGTCATGGTGGGGCTCACTGTGGGACCCTGGGCACCCAGGCTGCAGATCTAAATAGTTGCCGAGAGAAGCCCTTTCCAGTTTGTTAAGTGTAAGGAGAGCTTCCAAGGTGGGCTGTCCAGTAAGGACCATGTAAAGGCAGCGTAGTAACTCCCGTGACACAGTGCCTTTATTAGGCCTCCTCTGGCATCAGAGATGCGGCAAACGAGCAAACTCTTCTGGTTGGGGCACCTGCCTCTACAGATTTATCCATTTCACTTGATAAAATGTCCTAAGCCCCAGAAAGACAATGGAGAACAGAGGACACCAGCTCCCGCCTTCGCGGGGCTTACAACCCAAGAGACCTGGGCTACCCCTGATTTATTCCAGAAAAGCTTGGGGGAGGCTCAGGAACTTTGGTGAATGATCCTACCTAGGAAAAAGGAAACATTTCACAAGTGACTGAATCCATGCTGGTGAATGGCCTTGGCCTCGCCATAGGAACAGCCGCGTTTGAAAGCCAGCTAAGCCAGCGGGCAAACGATGTGCAGAGTGCTGATTCTTAGACACACCTGGACAGGACCCTGCGGGGAATCTAGGGTGCTGGTTCTCAAAGGGTGATCCTGAGGACAGGTTAGCAATGAGGATTCCCAGGCCCCGCCCCCCGGCGTGCTGCGCCGGAATCTCTGTGGGCGGGGCCAGCGATCCGTGGACTCCTATTGGTTCTGCCGCACACTCCCGCTCGAGAAGCACAGAGCTGGAGAAAAGGCACAGTTCTAGCTGCACCCGGTACCTGTGCTGGGGCAAGTCCAGGAGCCGAGGAGGCCCTAGACATCCTCCCCTCCAGCCCTGGCCTGCGGGAGTCAAGAATGATGGTGGAGGCGATGGTGGCGGTCGAGGTGAAAGTAGGGCGATAACCAAAGACTGCCCTTCCTCACCGTTTACTGAACACTTACTAGTTGCCCTTCGCATTCCTTCCTTACCCACGAGATCAGCATCGACGTTACAGTCATTCTACAGATGAGCAAACTGAGGCATGAAGAGATTATGTTTCTTGCCCAAGTTCTCATAGCTAGCCAGGTGCATTTTTTTTTTTTTAATGCAGATCTGCCTCCCTCTGGGGTCCGTAGTGTCATCCAAGTTATCCAGCTAAGTGTGTGCAAAGCAAAAGCAATCGCTCGATGCAACAGCATATTTCCCAAGGATTCATGATTGTGAGATTCTAAGGGCAAGAGCCAGATGAAACGACAATCCTCCTCTCCTTCCTGCCCCCAAGTCACTTACAGCGCGAACACTGCGTCCCACAAGCAGAAGCATCCTTAAGATAATTGACCCTTGTCATTTGCAGATTTACTATTCTTGAATTTGGTTGTTTGCTGGCAACCCTAAATCCCAAGGTCTGTAATCAGCTGCAGTTTCAATGAGTCACACACGGAAATCCCAGGCCCTGCACGGCTGGAGTGGAGAAAGGAGACCACCAAGTGGGCGAGACGTGAGCAAGAGCCTGGCTCCAGGCCCCTCTCGGCTCCCATTCCCTGTGGTCTTCTCATCAGGTGCAAAGACTATTAGAAAGTGATGCAGAGTCTGCTTCCTTTTGGAAAATGACCCCAGAAAAGGCCAAGATATTTATGACGCTGTGGCTTTGCTCAGATCTCAGGAAGCACACCTCCTGTTGGCTGGGTCTGCTGCATGCTGCTAGTCTGTGCTCATGATGATAATGATATATTTGGATTTATGCTTCTCTCCAACTGCCCCCAGGCATGGAAAGCTATGGTGCACCTCCTACACCTCCCTGCCCTCCATCCCTGCCCTAACTTCTCCGAGTCCTTGCTCACTCCACTCTGGTGGACATCACACCCCACACCATCCTATTTGCACACTGGTTTCTCAGAGGAGGCCTCAGGCCAAAGGGCAAGCCTCGTTCCACCTGTCCGCTTCCCCAACACCTAACATAGCGTTTGGCATCAAGGTACTTGGGAAAGTGTTTGTTGAGTGGATACATGAATCAGTTAGTTAGTTAACTGATTAATTCATTTCACCTCAGCTTTGTGGAGGTGTAGGTATTATTTCTCTTTGTCTCTGAAGGAAACTGAAGACCAGAGAGGGTCGGTGACTTGTCCAAAGTCACACAGTCAGGGCATCCCTAGCCTCCAGTCCAGAGTTGTTAGGCAGAGCACCTAGCCTGATGCCTGGAATGCACATAAACTTAACGTGTTGTAATCTTCCCACCTCCACCCCCTCACATGTACAGTTCGGCAAAAGAACTGGGACTAGTTTCTTCTTTACCAGTTACTCCTCACATGAGGAATTTGAGTTAGGAACCTGCCTCTTAGGGTAGCAAGCCCATCTGCAAAGAAAAGCCAGCACTTGTGCCTCTGTTTTATTATCACAGTTGGATACCCAATCTATGCCTAGGGCATCGAGGAATAGCAGGTGGCTGAAGAAAAATCAGGGAATGAACGAGTATATTCTGCCACACCTCCAATGATAGGAGACTCCATTTCATTTTCAGACAACACTAACCCCAAGGAAATTTGCCCCAACTCGTTCTGCTATGCTCCCCCTTCGAGGTCCTAAGGAAGCCCCTGAGACCTCAGAGAACCAGTCCAATTCTTCTGCCCATGTGGCCACCCCCCATTTGAAGAAAACCCCTTTCATTGCGACCATATTCCTATAGAATGCATGGTCTTCCTGTTATTATCAGTCGTACTCTGGCTTGCAATGCTTCCGATGGTGGAAGGAAGATGTGTTTATGTTCTTTATTCATCTCCCAGGTGGGACGCAGACCCTTACTTTATGTCAAGGCCATGTCTCCTCTCAGTTTCGGGCTCCCCGGGGTCAAGGTCTCTGCCTTCCCCTTAATGAAGTCCATATAGCATCCAGGTCTCCATGGGGCCCAGCACTGAATTGGCACCAGGCCCAGGGCACATGCAGGGGAGCAGAAGAGCATCCCTGGGGCGGGGGGGAGGGCAGGCCGCCTCTCACTGTGCCATCCAGACTTTGCAAATCACCCAAATAACTCTCTATCCAGGAGCCACGTCTTTGCTGGGGGAAGGGAGTTTTAAATTGGTAGCTTCCGAACATAACAAGCTCAAGACCAGACAAAGGCTGCTGAACAGCCCCCGTGGGAACCAGTGGTTTTATGAGCCCGTCATATTTACTATTATCCAATGAGTCATCGGCGGCGTGTTTTCATTTTGAGGCTGCTGGACGAATGGGCTCTCATTGGAGCCCCTCTTGATCCATTATTTATGCCCGCTCTTTGTCCTCTCGACTGTACCCTTGCAGGCGGGAGCCTTGGTCGACATCCACCAGCAGCATTTGCTGGGCTGATGCACATCCTTCATTTCAAGCAAAGCCTGCGGTGCTTAAAAATAGCCAACTAGGCAAACACTCTGATTATGACATTTCTAGCTGATATTTCCCTTGCCTTTCATTAGGGAGAAAGCTAGCATTAGGCGAACCCGCAAGTCCAATGGGTAGAAATTAAGAACACCGTGTTTATGACTTCTGCTCAGACCTGTTTCCCAGGAAGCTTATGTGGGCACTGTAACAACTGGGATCAACAATTTGAATATGTCTGTCTTGCCTAAAGACCACTTTGCTGATGCCACGGAAGGAGGAACAATTCGCTAATTATAAATCGTCCTTAAGTTTGCACTTAACACCATAAGAACAAATCACTTGTGAGTGTTCAGAATTGTGCCTAGACATTTGGTGCCATGAGAAAATATAAGGCTTGTGAAATTTAAAGTGACTCATCGAATCCAAATTTGCTTTATGTTATTGGCCACTAATGACGCGCCATCTTGGCTAAACCGAGAAATGGTTTCCTTTCTAAGACGATGGGTCACCAGGACAATTCCCTTGGTGGCTAATTGTCTTCCTGCTGCTCATCTCACTGCTCAGAGGGCTGCCTGGCACCCTGGGGGAGGTGGGTCTGGAAGCCCCCACCGTGGGGCAGCCGACGCAGGCCGGGGTGGGTCCAGGGGAGATGGGTGGAACTGGGCGGAGGGGTCTGGTAACCAGAACACAGCCAGGAGGCCGGGCAGTGGAGGTTGAAACAGAAGCGTGTTCTAGGTCCACCGGAGCCCTCCGTGGGGTTTGCCTCTGGAGCACAAGCACCAAAAGACTGAAAGTGCTTGGCTCTCACTTGTGCAACCGTAGCGGCAACGCGCGGTCCCTTAAGGACTGTCCTTTCATCACCAGTGCCTGTTTCTGAGACCCACACCCCACCTGGACGCTGTCCTGGCTCCAGTCACCCTGAGCTGGCTCCCCGGCACTGCTTCCAATTCTATGAGCTCTGCTACGTGGTCCCAGTAAACTCCCTTAGGCTGACACTAGCCAGAGGGGTCTCCATGGCCAGTGCCCAAAGCGCCCTAGCAGAGGAGAACGGGAAAATGAAAGCAGGAGAGGGATACATACCAAGACCCAAGGCCCTGTGGTCCAGGGGAGGGGTCGAATCAGAGAAGGAGACTCGGACCCAGGGCTCAGGGCCTGAGAAGTCAGACGGAGCACTGGAAAACCAGGGTGATGCCTGCCTGGGAGCACAGACACCATTCTCTCGGGCAGCGGAAACTGTTGCTAATAATTTAGACTCACGGATAGTCAACTATGGGGTCGCTCCCAACCTTGCGTCTCAGTGGTGCCAGAAACAATATGACAGCTCAGGGCTCAAGCCACAGAGTGCTTATTCTAATTTTGATGACTGGTGGGAAGTAATGTTGGAAAGGGAAACATGCTTCCTGCCTGGGATGATGGGAGCATCCCTGTAAGAAAACAAGGCGTTGGAGTAGAATTATGTACTTCTTCATTGAACAAACGTGTGTTGAGCTCCTATTTCTGCAAATATCTGCTGTGGGCACTGGGGAGACCAAGGGGACCAAGTCACGGGCCCGACTTGCGTCCTTGAGGCAGGAAGGGGCCTGAGATGTGTCAAGAGACTGAACACACACGGAGTTCAGAAGCAGAGAAGGCCTTTGAGCTGAGGAGGAGGGAAGAGGCAGGAGCAGTTGGCATTATAGCTGCTTCTTGAAGGAACCGGAAGGTCTCACCGACAGCAATTCCAGACCCAGGGGCAGACAGCAAAAAGGGAAGCGGTCTCATTGGGCTGTTGTACCTTCAGTCCCGGGTGCCATGGGGAAGGTAGGCTGACGTCAGATCGTGGAAAGCCAGGCTGGGAAGTGTGGATTTTATCTCCTCGATGGGGAACCAGTGAGGACTTGGAGCCGGAGAGGGACAGGATCCAAGCAGCGACCTGCAGGGAGTTTCTTGGGGACAGTGCACAGGGCCAATGAGAGACGGGGAGAGGCTGAGCAGAGTTTAACCAGCTCGGAGGCTACTGCAAGCAGGAGCCCTCCTTCAAGGCTAACGGTGGGAATACAAAGGAAGACAGAGATGAAAAAACCTTGAGGGTGGAAGGATCGAGAGGTGTGGCATTGGTACCCAGGTGGGTATGGAGAGAGAGGGTAAGCCGAGGGTCCTGCAGGGTTTGGGCCCAGATGGCTGCTCAGTTCCGTTAAGTAACATGCATTTCCTGAGCACCTGCTCTGTGCACAGCATGGGTGAGGGGTGGAGAGGCAGAAGGGGTGGAGAGAAGGCATTCGTGGTAAAGGAAAAGACGGGAAGGCCTGGGTCCTGGAGGGCCTGGGATACCACGTTAAGGAGCTGGGGCTGTTTCTTTAAGACGGGGGCTTATCCAAATGTGCTCCATGCACACGAATTTCCCCTTTAGCATCAGTGAGGGGCACCATGCCTCTTAACTCCCCCACCGCCAGTTTCCTGGAGTGGAGGCTGGGGGTAAGAGAAAGGAATTACAAGCCTGAGGAAAATGCATGACTGTTACTAGAAGTGGTTACCCTTAAGCCCAGTGGTGCCACCCCAGCCCCGAGCCACGGTCTTCCTTGGGGTCCCTCCTGGCCTGGCTTCTCAGCTGCCTCAGACTCCTCTCCCAGCATTCACTTCATCCCAAGACAGTTACACCAGCCCATATTTGTTTCGGAGCGAAATGTATATGCTGCGGACAAGACGCTCATAGGAGTGCACAGTACATTGTCCCAGATGGGCCTCACGAGAGGCCAGGACCCAGTCAAGGCTCAGCCGTGTCCCGCCAGGGCTACCCCTGTCACTGTCTCCAGCACGCAGGGCCAGAGCCAGACCAACACATCCTATAGGATAGTCTTCATTTCCTGCCCTCTTTGGAGCAAAAGCTAAGACACATGCGTGCGAGCGCACGCTCCACATAGAGAAATAATCATTTTCAGGTAGGGAACATACTTCCTCCAAAGGAAGGGAGGAGGTTTTCTCTAACTCTGAGGGGAGCAGTTCTGTCCCTAAGCCCAGGCAGAGTAGAAAACTGCATTGAAGAGCAGCTCAAAGCGTCCTGGGTGAGGGCATTCAGGAGCAGCTTGGGGCCTGTGTCCTGGGCCTCCAGCGCCCCGGCCCTCCCGCACCCCCAGGCTGCTTCCAGGCTCCAGAACTCTTCCGCTGAGAAGAGTCTCCATCCAGTCCCCACTGGACACCTTGTGACAGAGGAGCTACGGAAGCTCAGAAAACATCAGTAACTAGCAGAGTCCAGCACGGAAAGCAGAGCTGGGATTTGAACTCAGGTCTGCCCGTGCTCTCAATGAGTGGGCGCGTGGCCCTCCCGGGCAGGCAGCCACCGGCACGTGGGGAGCCGTGGAACACTGAAGCGGACCTTGACCTCGGGAGAGCTGTGTCTAATGTGGGAAGCTCCGCCATTAACGAAGATAAAGCGGGGAGAAATGCTGTGCTTCTATCTTGTACGTGGGACTTGGTATCTCAAGTCTTTCAGATTCAGCACGCGGTTGATGCCGGGCCTCGAAGCGGCTGGACCTGGCTGCTCCCTTGACCTTGAATGATCTGGCCCAAACGAAATGGCCAACCTTACCCAGGCCTGCCTGCCAACACCAGCATGATAACCACCACCAGAGACTTATATCTGCTCCCTCGTCTCAAGCGTATTTGCTTGCCTTTGCCTTTTGTTGGAGGGAAGTTAGGGGTGAGATCTGGAGGAGAAATGTAATCCCTTTTCCCTCTCTCGGAAACAAAAGAGAAGTTGTGAGATAAGCAATTACTTTTGCTTTTGATTTCTCTGCTTATGATGAAAGTGGGAAGGGTGGAGTCTGGGTCGAGAGAGGCGTGTAATTAGCAGGATGGTTTTGTTTTGCACGCGCTCACGCACACACACAGAACCAATTAAGTAAACTCTGGGGTGACTTGTCATAGATGAGTCATGGCATCACAGGTGGGGAGCTCTTGAAAGGTTGTTAGCAAACTCATGAATTCTATGATAGCTGCTCAATAATTCCCAGGGCTGAGGTTAGCTCCTGGAACATGTACTTTTGCTGGAAGAAGATTGAGTTAAAACCATGTGGACAGTGCCTCTGACCATCTGTTTCCTGCGAACATTTGCACCATGAAGAACCCATGGAGGTGGAAGGCCAGGGCTACTGGGGAGGGAGACCTCTGAAAAACACTTGGCTCAGGGGACTAAAAGGTAAGAGTCATCTCTAAGTCGGTACCACCCTCGGGACCGTCATGGTGGTCACAGGCAGTCAGGACTGAGCTCTGAGCCTCTAGGGTGTGCACTGGGAAAGGAAACTAAATCAGAAATATGGTTCCGGACCTCAAGAAGATCCTGCTTTGGTTGGGAGACACTGTCCCTACTTTGGGAAAACTCCCAGGGAAGACAGCGTATCCTCCGCTTGGGAAGCTCTCCAGCTTGTTGAAGACATAGGTCCTTCTGAAGTTTCTGGTTGGTGGAGAAGACACGGACTAGGCCCATGGGAAAAGCCAAGCCGTCTGAAAGATGGAGGGAAGGGAGAAAGACAGTGCTTGCCTTCGGGGGCCCTCTGGACTGATGGGGAAGATAGAGGCCTGCTCTGATCAGGGAGGGGAAGGGCCCTGGGTCTCGTGGGGAGGTCACTTCCCTCTAACAGGGACTTGGGGCCCAGAAAGTGGTGCCCGTGCATTGTGCTTCTGCCTTGCAGCACCTTTCTGGAATCATCTCTTATACTGATGGCGTATCTTGATGATTTCCTTAAAAATGTATCACCTTTTGCCTGTAAGTCCCCACCTGCCCCTGGCACCTGATTTAGCCCAACCCCATGAAGACCCCATCCATGGGTCCACAGAGAAGCTGGTCCCTGCAGGGCCTCTTCCTCACACTCTGCACAGCTCTGTCATCCCAGGCAAGTGGCCCCAGAGGCTGGCAAGTCCAAAAGAGGATGGGCCACGGTAGGCCACCATCAGTTTCTCTAGTCTCAAGAGGCACAGAATGGACAGTGGAGAGAGTTAAGGGGACAAATGAAATCTGCTTCTGCTTCTCCCCACTTCTCCCCTGTTATGCAACTCCTACTTCCCAGGCCCCACCAGCCTGGAGGACCAGTGGTGACTTGAGTGAGAACCACCAAGTTTTCTAGATTTGAGCCCCGCCCAGTTAGCTGCCTGCACACCAAGTCCCCGGTCCCACCCTCCCCATGGTCCCCATGGTTGCTACCCACGACATGATGGAACTTTCTGTTTCTCCAGCTCACGGAACCTCCCAGCGCTTCTGCTATTGCCCTCACAGGCAGAGGGGCCTCTTTCCACCATCCTGGACATGTTGCTTCTAGAAGAAACCACAGCTGATTTCCAGGGCCCGTGTTTGGCTTCCTAGTTCACTTTCCCTAGGAATTTCGAATACGGACCTCAAGGGTGGCTCAAAGGGCCGTTTGAGAAACGCGCTCACGGGCCAGTATCAATACCGAACCGGGCACCCACCGGGAAGCCATGGGCTTTGACTGTCTCCTATTAAAGTTCAAGTCCCAGCCTTCAGGGAACCCGGTAACCACTTCCTCCCTGCCCCCCAGGACATATTGGAACTTCCCTCTTTTGTTTGAAAGTCTCAGTTCTAGTATAGATATAGCTGCTCTATGGTCCAGCATTTCTGAAGGGTGGTTTCCAGGTTATAGCCCACACGATGACCACACTACTTTATTTACTTTATTAAGAACTACTGCCTTGAGAAATAAGTCAATCAGAGAAAGACATGTATCATATGAGCTCGATGATATGAGGAATTCTTAATCTCAGGAAACAAACTGAGAGATGCTGGAGTGGTGGGGGTGGGAGGGATGGGGTGGCTGGGTGATGGACACTGGAGGGATATGTGCTATGGTGAGCACTGTGAATTGTGCAAGACTGTTGAATCACAGATCTGTACCTCTGAAACAAATAATGCAATACATGTTAAGAAAAAAAAAAGAAGAAGATAGTAGGAGGGGAAGAATGAAGGGGATATCGAAGGGGGAAACGAACCATGAGAGACTATGGACTCTGAAAAACAAACTGAGGGTTCTAGAGGGGAGGGGGCTGGGAGGATGGGTTAGGCTGGTGATGGGTATTAAAGAGGGCACGTTCTGCATGGAGCACTGGGTGTTATGCACAAACAATGAATCATGGAACACTATATCAAAAACTAATGATGTATGGTGATTAACATAATAAAAAAAGAACTACTGCCTTGAAGAAAAGTCGATAAACAATTTAGTAAGTCAGGCAATGTCTTCTAAGCATCACAAGTTTGGTTGACTGGGGGAGGAAAGTCACTCTGACTTGTTTAATAATCTATGAAGACTTGAAGCTTACGAGAACATTCTAGCCATCGCTACAAGCACGGCAATGCACCAGGGGCTCTCATGGGAAGCAAACAGTTGCATGTTGCCCTTTGAACCCACTGCACAGGGACCACTGATTTGAGCCAGGATTTCTGAACAGTGGGAGCAGGTTGACAGGTCTCTGGGTGCCAGAAAGGTAGAGGGGCACCTGGGTGGCTCAGTCAGTTAAGCGTCTGCCTTCAGCTCAGGTCATGATCTCAGGGTCCTGGGATGGAGTCCCACATCGGGCTCCCTGCTCAGTGGGGAGCCTGCTTCTCCCTCTGCCCCTCCCCCCTGCTCCTGCGATTTCTCTCTCTCTCAAATAAATAAATAAAATCTTAAAAAAAAAAGGTGGAAAAGCAAAAAGACGGAACTTGGAGTCAGAGAACCTGATGTCAGGCTATCTCCTACTCACTGTGCAGTTCCAAGGAGATATTTAACCCCTCGGTTTCTTCACCCACAGAAAGAGGGAAATGGTACTTGTCTTGTGGATTATTGTAATGATCTTGAAAGAGACACAAAAGGATCCAGCCAAAAGAGAGGCCCGACTGAGCGTAGTCATGTGCTTCTCCTCCTGCCAATGTCTCTGTGATCCCTGAAGTGATACCTTTTGAAGAAGGAGGAGACAGGGGAAAAAGAGGAGGAGGGGGAGGGGGAGGAAGAAGAGGAGGGAGGAAGGGTAAGTGGTGCTAACAGACTAGAAAAGTTGAGGAATCCCTGGAAGCCAGGCAGCAGGGGGGCCTGAATTGACAGGGAAGCAGGTGCAGAGAAAAATCGCAATCCAAGACCTGAGGAGCCCCATGAGAAACAGGGATGCCCAGGTGCAAATGTGAATACACAACCAAGAACCGCCGACCACGTGAGGAAAACCAACACTAGACAAGAGAGGCCCTGACCTCACGAAGAAGAACCCACGCCTGAGGGAACAGCGTCACTAGGAGCCACAGAAGGCAATTTTAAAGCAATAATTAATAAGAGTCAAGATGATGACACACTTACACAGGATAATACGTCGCAACGAAAAGCAACAATTCAAGAATGAGTTCGGATTCAAAATACGATTATAAAAACTAAAGTCATCATCAGGGGCTGAATAAAGGAACGAACAGTGAACATTCAATTAATGAGCTGAGTGGTGGGATGCGAGAGGTGCCCCAGTCCCAGAGGGAGAGGCTGGAGCCGGAGCGGGGGGAGAGCGGGGTGCCCATAGGAAGTGGGGGCTCAGTCACTGCCCGTGGAACCTGAAAGGAATCCTGGGAGAGGCAGCCTGGTGTCGGGGAACTGGTTTTCCCATCATGACACCAACAGTATTCATGAGTGAATCAAGCCCTTTTCTGTGTGAATTACGCAAGAGTAGCCTTCAACCTAGTGCAAGTCAAAAAAATTACATATTCAGAATCAATAAGGTCTGAATTTGCCAATTTGAGTGCACTGAGCTCTCAAAGGAGACACACACACACACACACACACACACACTCCTGAGCCGGCTGTGTAGAAGGGTCTCCTCTGGAGATCATATAACCCAACACACTCTTTGCACAGCCGGGGACACAGAGGCTCTGAGGGTCAGAGTTGCCCCTGCGTTCCGCGCCCCCCCAGCCTCAGTCTACACTCTCCCAAGACCCCAAAGTGTCGCGGTTCGCCGGGTCTGCAGGCTTGTGTGTGTTCATCCCCTGCTGTCTGCTTTGTCACCATCCCTCCTCTCCCTCGGGGTCGGGGCAAGCCCCAGGGGCCTCGGGCAGCAGTCTGACCCAGGGCGCAGCTCCGGGGCAGCCAGGAAGGTGCTCGAGAGCTGCCTTTAGATTTGTTTGTGCGGCAGAGGGCGAGGGAAGCTAGCGGCTCCGGACAGCCGTGTGTCAGCCTCTCGCACAGGCCGCTGACAGAGGCTTTGCTTGTCTGTCGGTGCCATCGGGACCCAGCTTGTTCTTCTCAACCCCCACCTCCCAGGTTTTCAGTGAGTATACTTTCCCTTCGGGTTTTAGCGCAGTAGTCTATCCGCCCCTCGCTTAGTGAGGAAGAAATCACATTTATAAAACCCCTCCTCCTCTGTGCCAGACCCTCGCTGGGACACTGGATGTCCTCGGCTCAGTTTACTTCTTGCAGCCACTGTGTCATACAAGCATCTTTCCACTTTGACGAACGGGAGACTGAGTTCAGAGAGGGTAAGTGACCGGTGGAGGGCCACACAGCCAGCAGGTGGGGAAGTCAGGATTAAGCCCGGGCCTCTCAGACTGCTCGCTCCTCCCATCGTCCCGCCGCCTTCCTGGGAACTTTAAGAGTCTTCTGAGGCTTCTGGGAAAGGGCAATATAGTCGGAGTGACGAGGCACGCCAGCTTGGGACTTAGATGACCTCACTCCAGGTAGCAGGTAAGGAATGGCCGAATGCGGACCTTGCCACGAGATTGCAAGCCACATGACCGGGGAAGCTTCGTGGAGGAGGCATTCCTCCTAAAAGAATTTGAAGAGCCAGGGAGAAGGAAGGAAGACATGCCAGGCTCAGCAGGCAAGATTTTAAATTGCTTTAAAAAGTAAAAGACAGTAACTCCATCTGCCTTTAAAGGGGGTCAGGGGTATAGAATAATTTATATCAGGGAAAGATTACATCATGGTCTGGATCCCTTTACTGACTGAGTCGGGTGGGGGAGTGGGGAGCCCCATGGAAAGACTGATCACAGTAAAGATGACAGGTCAGAGCTTCTGCTGGGTCCTGCCCATGTTTCTGATTCACGGAAATGGGTCCCAGCCCAAGTAGTGGGTGGAGGGCTGAGAACTGCTCTTCTGACAAAGAGGAGCTAAATTCGGGGGCAGGGGGGCAGCCCAAGGTACAGGGGTGACAGAACAGAGAAAGCCAAGAGAGGGAGAGAGGCAAGGAGGGTCCTGAGAGCATGAGGAGCCAGGGAACCCAGGGGGAGAAGGCGGTGGAGGAGCATCTCCCGGGAGGGAGTGGCCCGGACCTTCAGAGCGGCCATGAGTGTCGTTCAAGTTGAACTTCACTGGACTACGCTGTATGTGAACACACAGCCCATGATCCACAGCAGAACACGCATCGGTCTAACATTGTGGCTGCTGTAGGGATTCAGTGGCAGAAGAGACCAGCCGCGGACTTCCCATGACTCAGGACCTATTTTTATCTCAAATCACAAAGGGTGACCCTACACATGGCAGAGTCTGGGGACAGCTAAAGGGCTGACAAGAGGTGACGAAGGCAGAGAGGAGAAGGGAGACCACATGTATGAAAGAAGTGGATGGCTTTCATTCACAGGAAAAAGCCTTATCCTCAGCAAGCCCCACTGGCTCCGTGCACCTACGTGTATTTAATAGGGCTGTGGCACCATTCCTATGGCCTGGCGCCATTTCAGTCACTTTTCCATAGCAGCTGAAGCGAGTACATCGAGTGCTGACCATCTGCCAGCACGGTTCTGAGCGCTTCACCAGCATGCAGTCAACTCATCCTCACCGCCACCCCATGACAGAGGTTGCTCTGCTTATCCCCGCCGTGCAGACAGAGAAACTGAGGCACAGACAGGTTACGTTAGCTGACTCCACCCCAGGCGGTGTGATTCCAGAGTCTCACCTTATTCATCACGTTGCCCCCTTGCAAAACCACAGCGTCAGCCACTGCCTCTCCCGGAGGCTAGATGGAGGGTCTCACCTCTAGGAGAATGGCAGTAGAAAACCTACAGACCCTCATGATTCCATAAAGATTTAAATTTGCCTTAGCTCAAGGTTACACCTCTTCCCCGGGAGCATTGCATTCCAATGACTGATTGCGGTGGAGGAACATGCAGGTCACTCCAAAGGATAAACTCAGAATCAATGAGTGGAAGCAACCAGGAAAGATCAGTAGAAGAAAGACTTTGCTAACATGCTGAACCGTCTGCACGAATACGTGGCCTTGTGAGGTAGTGAGCTCCCTGTCATCAGAGGGATGCAAGCAGAGAGTTCCCAACAACTCGGTATGGACGCACACTCAGCAATGGGAGCTTTTAAGGGTCTCTCCAGCTTGAGATTCTATGACTCTGGGAAATTTTCCTGATCTAGAAGGAACTACTTGAAAGAGTCAGATAATCAGGGGTTGCAAGTATCCGTGGGCTTCAGGGTACCCTAAGTTTGTTGTATTGGCCATTCCTGAAATCCCCTTCCTCTCTGTGCACTTGGTTAACTCCTACTCATCCTTCAGAGCCCAACACGAATGCCACCTCCTCTGGGACACCACACTCTGCGTCTTCTCTCCCGCTGTCTGACCTATGCACACTCTGTAAATGATTCATGGAGGAACAATGTCAGGGGCTCCCTCGCAGCTTAGCTCTCCAGGGTCTACAAGAGGCGGTGTGGCCTGATCGTCAGGTGCCACATTTCCAACAGCTGAGCTCTCTGGCCCCAACCACGAAGGGTGCTTTACTCATCTCACGCCTGCGGCACACTTGGGTGCAGATGTCTTCGGACAAAGGTCTTGTTGGGAGGGCCGTGGCAGGCAGCCTCCGGTGGTCAGGCCCTTCGGGGACTGCCTTAGCTCAAGGTTACACCTCTTCCCCGAGAGCATCATATTCCAATGCCTGATGGCGGTGGAGAAATGTGCAGAAAAATATTACCATAACCACGCAAGACTACTTTCCTAGAAAGGCCTGCTTGCAAGGCTGACCCTTCGCTGGCATCCGGGAACTGGGATTTGGGGGAGCTTCCCTGATAAGAATGGTTCACCATGCCTAAAGTGTCCAAGCAATATGATTTATGCTGAACACCTGCTTTCCCGCTGGGAGTCTGGAAGTCTGCTACGAGGCAGGCAAAAGATGCCTATGTGACCAGGCCTCCGCATCTCCCAACAAAAACCGGGGGCGCAGAGTCTCTACGGAGCTTCCCTGGTTGGCAAACACTTTACACGTGTTGTCACCATTTGTGGCTGGAGGGATTAAGCTTGTCCTCTGTGACTCCTGGAAGCTCGAGCCTGGTTTTCTGGACTTCTTCCGTACACCTTTCCCTGCTCGTTTGGCTTTGCTTCCTTTGGCTGCAATAACCCACTGCTCTGAGCTCGACTATGTGCTGAGTCCTGGGAGCCCTCCCACTGAATCACCGAACTGGTGACCTCCAGCACAGGGGGTAAAGGGCCCCAGAGCTCCGCAAGGATCAGGTGATGCTGCAAGTGGGCCTCTCCCTCTGCCCACATCCGCTCCTTGCCCTTCCCTTCTGTGGCTCTTGACCCCAAGATCGCTCCCTAATCAACATCCTGAGCGCTAAACTCTGTCTCAGGGTTTGCTTCCCTGGGAATCCGACCTGCAACGGATACAAATGAGTGTTTCAGGACCCCCAGGTCATCGGGCACTTCGTGGTGTGTTAATTTCACCGTCACACCCCCCTCTGAGGGTTTCACAGGGGAGGACGGGCACCGAGAGAAGCCAGGTGACTTGCCCAAGGTCCCACTTCGAGTGCGTGTTGGAGCAGGGAGTGGACCTCGGTCAGGATGTCTCTGAAGTCTGCGGCCTGTCTCCTGAACCAGGCCACCTTTCCCCTGTGGTTCTGGAGGTCCAGGATTCTTCCAGGCCCCTACGAGTGGCCATGCAATCCCCTACGAAGACATTCCAGGAGGCATCTGGGGGTCAGATCTGGCCAGCCCTGAGTGGGAGAGAATTCCAGAACCAGGAAAGCAGGCAGAATGTTTTCTTTCTCCCTGAAGGATGCCAAGGAGAGGATGAGTACACACAACTCCTGTCTGCTCACACCCACCTGCGCACCCTGGCTGGACCCTCTGGCCTCCCAGGGCTCCCCTCCCCCCCCCGCCCTGGAGCCTGTGCCGAGGACTGGAGTGATCTGGGGTTATCTCATTAGCCCCAGGGCATTACAGCATGCACCCTGGCTGCCGCTGCAGGACCTGCCCAAGGAGTGAGGCCGCTGAGAGCGACGGGCCTTCAGGCCGGAGAAGGGCTACTGTTCCACAGAGCCAGCCGGGCCAGCTGTCGGCGCCAGAGAAGATGGGGCTGCAAAGATGTGACAGACAGAGTCCTGGGGAACTCGTGAACCCCATCTGCCCGCAGGCGGCCAGGGGAGAGACACCTGCCCCCAGGGAGGCCCTGGCCGCAAAGCTGACTGGCATAGAGCCCCACGGGGGGCCAGGGGTGTCCAGCCACTCCCCAGAAGTCGGAGGTTCCGAGGAGGCGTGTCACGTGCCGCGGGGCATGAGGGGGCTGGTGGGCCGCACTCCCCTGTCCCCCTGCACACGGGCAGCTCCACTTCTGTGTGCTGGAAGCTGCTGAGAACCAGTGGGGCCTGAGTCTCTCTCTGTCCACGCCAGTTAAATGAGAGAGAGAAAACCAAGATAATCTCTAAAGTGCATTCACGGCTCGTCTCCAGCACTCTATCAACCCAGAGGGAAACCAATCTGCGTGGAGAAGGTTCTGAGCCTGATGCCTCCCTCCTCCCAAAAGGTCCCAAGAGGCCGTCCGGGGCGGCCCAGGGTGCCCACCACGTCTGAGCTCACCGCACCCCGCCGTTCCCACTCCCTCGGGCTCTAGCTGCAAATTGGTTCACGTGATGAACACACGCTGCCCGAATCACTCATAGGATGGCTTGAGAAAAAGCAATTAAATGCTTTCTTAATTGTAGGATGGCAAGAGGTTAATGAGTTACTATAAAAACCAGTCCCTGCCATCTGGTGGCTGTCACCAAAGCCCGCACGCAGGGAGCGATCCCAATTTGTAAGACAAGATGACGGGATCACTCCAAGTCAGGAGAAGGGGTGGGGGCTCTCGGTGCTGAAGCTGGGGGCCCAGAGCTCCAGAGCCCAGCACACATCCCGGCTGGCCTCCAGACGTCCCAGGGCTGCAAGGGAGGTTCAAGACCAAATGGAGGAAAATCAGACAGGGAGCCAAAATCACACATCGGTTCCAACGCTGTTTTTCTCTGGGATTCAGCTCCAGGGAGAGATGGCCCTGACAGCCACTTTGCTCAGCACGAGCCAGGAGGAGAAGAGAGAAAAGTGACAGACTGAGAACTTGGCCAACGCAGCGGGAGGGACAGACAGAGGCAGGGACTGCAGACCCTGCAAAGGCAAAGAGAAGCAAAGCAGCCTGGACAGACAGAGGGACAAAAGAGAAAGGATGAGAACTGAAATGCCAGGAGATGAAAAACGGCTGTGACATGGGCAGGCTGGGAATGTGACAAGCAGATGAAAGGGCCGGTAATTTTCTAGAATCAGAGACAGGAAAGAACCTTTGAGGGTTTTGCTTTGTTCTGGGCAAATGTGTCCTCTGCGATATGCCGCAGCTCCCAGGAATCAAGAGGAATAGCCCTCCTCCTTCCTCCCGGTGGTGGTTGTGAAGGGGAGGCATGGGGCAGGGCCGGGCCAGCCTCTGCCCTTTCCCGACCACCACACACATGCACATGCACACACGCACGCATGCATGCACATACGTTCACACATATGCAGGTGCTCACATATGTTCACGTGTGCACATTTGTACAATACATACACCTGTTCACACGTGCGTGCACACGCATACATATACACATGCACACATTTGTACAATACACCTGTTCACACGTGCGTGCACACGCATACATATACACACGCACACATTTGTACAATACTACACCTGTTCACACACGCGTGCACACGCATATATATACACACGCACACATTTGTACAATACTACACCTGTTCACATGCGCGTGCACACGCATATATATACACACGCACACATGTACACATGTTCACATGCACATTCACACATGGACACATGGACACGCGTTTGCACATACGTATTCATGCATGCACACGTGTTCACATATGCCCATGTGCGTGCACATGCATACACACACGTTTGACCATATGTAAACATATGCATGTTCACATGTGCATACACACGTTCATACATATACACAGTTCACAAATGCGCACACACACACACACACACACAAGTCCTCATCAGCCAAGAGCCAGCTCTCCTCATGCAGAGCAGGCCACAGGTTTCCAGCTGTCTTTCCTCCCAGCTCCCAGAGGTCCTCTCTGCAGTTCTCGGCCTGGCAGAGGCAGGTCTGCTTTCCTGATACAAAGGAAGGAACCCAGGAAGTCCACATATCCCCAGGGCTGCACGGCCTGCGGTTTCTGGAAGGCTGAACTCGCCACCGGCCCTCTCGGCCAGCTCATAGGAACTGGCTGGGAAATACAAAGGGCCACCCCTCCCTGGCTCTCCAATTTCCCTTCTGGTCTGAGCCCTTGAGACCCTCCCTTGCCCAGACTCTAGAAGCCGCCCTCCCAGGGCAGGCCCGCACTGGCCACAGCAGCCCGCCTGCACAGAGAGGGCGGGCTCCTCTTCCCGCTGCTGCCCACTCCACCGTCCCCGCTTTCCACCTCCGAGGGCCATGGCAGCTTGCTCCTGTAGGTCCAGGTCTCCACTCTATGGTCCAAAATAAACAAAAACACAGGTGCGCAGCTAGAAAATGCCAGAATCTCCATTTTCCCCATTGTCTTGAGTCCTGGCTTTCACTTCTCCTCCCTCTCTCACTCCGGTGCCATGTGGCCAATTGGCTTCTGAGGAGCCTCTGCTCCTGCGGAACCAGAGCATCCGGGAGATGTCCCGCTGATGCACCCATCTTACCAGGGTCAGAGATGTCCCTAACACATCTAGGGGAGTTTAGGGAAGGGACTGCTGGTGTTCCAGGGTAAAATTCGAGTTTGAAATTCCTCCTCTGCCCTCTGTGCCCAACTAGCACAGGACTTGACCATAATTGTCCCTTCTATTTCCAGCAATAAACCAGAATCCCAAGGCCCTACCCAGCTGGCCCCGCCCCTGCCAGCTGGGTTCTTTAGGGACTCCCATCACCTCTAAGGCTCCCAGCAGGGGTGTGCCAGGTCTTTGAAAAGCTTCCCTGGGGCCTTTGGGAGGTCTGTGTTCCTTTTCCTGGTGATTCTGTGAGCCACCCAACAGCTTTTCTGCTTCCAAAGAAAAAGAGTGTGAGAGAGAGGCAGAGACTGACAAATCGACAAAGACAGAGAAAGAATGAAAATACTCTAGTCCTTGGAACTAAGTCAGCTAAGTCATGGGCACTGCTCTCTGCTCCCCTCCTGCTTCCTCCGGACTGAGCCTTCAGTCCCCCAGCCCCATCCTCGAGGCCCCGTGAGTTCAGATCCCAAGTCTTGTGCCCTGACTTTAAGCCTTACTTCTCGGCCTGGAACAGAGACTCAGCCCCTGCTCATGATTAGCCACCCACTTCTGCCTGCTGCCCCACACCTCTTCTGACACAGGGAAACATATACACACGTGTGCACACATCACACCCACAACGACGCTCGCTCACGTTCCCGTTCTGCGTTTCCCAGAAGTCACTGCAAGGAGTTGGCACAGTCCATCCTCCAGCCCCCGGCCCGCTGGGGTCCCCCTCACCCCAGACTGCAGGCGTGGGAAGGGAGAAGCCACAGGGCCAGGAGCAGGGGCAGGGGGAGGAGGCAGAGGTGGGCAGCATTGGGGGTCTGAGCTCTTCCATGGAAACAAGTCAAAAGCCACAGAAATGTACTCCATGATTTTAAACTCTGTAAAATCAACACCCAAAGCATTGGACCCAAGGGTTTTTCTTTAACTTCTTAGTCCTGAGGAGTAATTTTCACCCGGGTGTGGTGTATGCACAGCCAGAGAGTGCCGCCACGCCATTTGATGCCCCCGAGTTCCTTCTGAGCCCCAACATACCTTTCTTCTTCAGAGCGAGCTGGGTGCTGCTTTGTTGAGAAGGATAACTCAGATGTCACTCCGAATGAATGAATCAGAGGAAGGCATTCAGTTTAGAGGACAGATAGTGAACATTTCAGTGCATTTTAATAAGCTCAGCGCTGTGAGAAAACACTTAGAACAAACCGCCAGAGGATAACTCTAAAGCAAAACATGAGCAAATGCAAGATGCGGGGAACGTTCTGTGTACCCTCGGAACATCAGGGAACGCAGGGTAAAGGACAGATCGCCACTCGGAGGTGATGTTGAGATGCGTGTGTCCCCCAGTCCAACTGCCACAGTGACCTGCTTGGGGAGCTGCTGCTACCTCCCTCACGTTGGTCCCAAGCTGATGACAACTGCCCGGTCCATGTTACCTTCAGTCAGACGTGCAGCACCGGCTGCTGTCCACATGGCTCCCTCCCTGTGATTCTCTGGGGCGGCGGCTGAGAACATGGGCCCTGGACTAAGAAGGCTCGAGGTGTGAGTCCCGGCTCCGCCGCTTGCTCTCACAGGGCTTCAGTTTAAAATGGGCCCAATAAGAAAAACTGAGAGCTTTCCCCTAAGGTCAGGAACACAGCAGGGATGTCCCCTATCACCACTGCTATTCAACATAGTACTAGAAGTCCCAGCCTCAGCAATCAGACGACAAAAAGAAATAAAAGGCATCCAAATCGGCAAAGAAGAAGTCAAACTCTCACTCTTTGCAGATGATATGATACCTTATGTGGAAAACCCAAAAGACTCCACCCCAAAACTGCTAGAACTCATACAGGAATTCAGTAAAGCGGCAGGATATAAAATCAATCCACAGAAATCAGTGGCATTTCTATACGCCAACAAGACAAAAGAAAGAGAAATTAAGGAGTCAATCCCATTTACAATTGCACCCAAAACCATAAGATACCTAGGAATAAATCTAACCAAAGAGGCAAAGAATCTGTACTCAGAAAACCATAGAATACTCATGAAAGAAATTGAAGAAGACACAAAGAAATGGAAAAACGTTCCATGCTCATGGATCGGAAGAACAAATATTGTGAAGATGTCAATGCTACCTAGAGCAATCTACACATTTAATGCAATCCCTATCAAAATACCATCCACTTTTTTCAAAAATATGGAACAAATAATCCTAAAATTTGTATGGAACCAGAAAAGACCCCAAATAGCAGGCATCACAATTCCGGACTTCCAGCTCTATTACAAAGCTGTCATCATCAAGACAGGATGGTACTGGCACAAAAACAGACACATAGATCAATGGAACAGAATAGAGAGCCCAGAAATGGACCCTCAACTCTATGGTCAACTAATCTTCGACAAAGCAAGAAAGAATGTCCAATGGAAAAGAGACAATCTCTTCAACAAATGGTGTTAGGAAAATTGGACAGTCACATGCAGAAGAATGAAACTGGACCATTACCTTACACCACACACAAAAATAGACTCAAAATGGATGAAAGGCCTAAATGTGAGACAGGAGTCCATCAAAATCCTAAAGGAGAACACAGGCAGCAACCTCTTCGACCTCAGCCACAGCAACTTCTTCCTAGACACATTGCCAAAGGCAAGGGAAGCAAGGGCAAAAATGAACTATTGGGACTTCATCAAGACAAAAAGTTTTTGCACAGCAAAGGAAACACTCAACAAAACCAGAAGACAACCGACAGAATGGGAGAAGATATTCGCAAATGACATATCAGATAAAGGGCTAGTATCCAAAATCTATAAAGAACTTATCAAACTGAACACCCAAAGAACAAATGATCCAATCAAGAAATGGGCAGAAGACATGAACAGACATTCTGCAAAGAAGACATCCAAATGGCCAACAGACACATGAAAAAGTGCTCAACATCACTCGGCATCAGGGAAATACAAAGCAAAACCACAGTGAGATACCACCTCACACCAGTGAGAATGGCTATAACAAGTCAGGAAACGACAGATGTTGGCGGGGATGTGGAGAAAAGGAACCCTCCTACACTGTTGGTGGGAATGCAAGCTGGTGCAGCCACTCTGGAAAACAGTATGGAGTTTCCTCAAAAAGTTGAAAATAGAGCTACCATACGACCCAGCAATTGCACTACTGGGTATTTACCCCAAAGATACAAATGTAGTGATCTGAAGGGGTACATGCACCCCAATGTTTATAGCAGCAATGTCCACAATAGCCAAACTATGGAAAGAGCCAAGATTTCCATCAACAGATGAATGGATAAAGAAGATGTGATTACACACACACACACACACACACACACACACACACACACACAATGGAATATTATGCAGCCATCAAAAAAACCGAAATCTTGCCATTTGCAACAACGTGGATGGAACTAGAGGGTATTATGCTAAGCGAAATAAGTCAATCAGAGAAAGACAAGTATCATATGATCTCACGGATATGAGGAACTTGAGAAACAAGACAGGGGATCATAGGGGAAGGGAGGAAAAAATGAAACAAGATGAAACCAGAGAGGGAGGCAAACCATAAGAGACTCTTAATCTCAGGAAACAAACTGAGGGTTGCTGGAGTGGTGGGGGATGGGAGGGATGGGGTGGCTGGGTGATGGACATTGAGGAGGGAATGTGTTACGGTGAGCGCTGTGAATTGTGTAAGACTGATGAATCACAGACCTGTACCCCTGAAACAAATAATACATTATATGTTAAAAAAAAATAGGAAGGGAAAAATGAAGGGGGGAAATCGGAGGGGGAGACGAGCCATGAGAGACTATGGACTCTGAGAAACGAAGTGAGGCTTTTAGAGGGGAGGAGGGTGGGGGGATGGGTTAGCCTGGTGATGGGTATTAAAGAGGGCACGTTCTGCATGGAGCACTGGGTGTTATACTCAGACAATGAATCATGGAACACTACATCAAAAACTAATGATGTAATGTATGGTGACTAACATAACATAATAAAATAAAATATTAAAAAAAAGAATCTTATAAATTAAATAATTAAATAAATAATAAAATGGGCCCAATAATAGTGACTCTAACTCCTTCTGGAGAGAATTAGGTAAACTGATCCATATGAAGGCATGTGGGTCCAGGTTCAATTGTGGAAATAACACCAGCAGGAGGTACGTCTACTGCAAAGAACTGGCTCATGCGATTGTGGGGCTGGCCGGGTGAGTCTAAAGTTCATGGGGCACCATCAGAAGGACAGACTGAACACTCGGGCACGAACGGAAGCTGCAGCCCACAGGCGGAATTTCTTCTCCTTCAGGGGAATCTCAGTTCTGCTCTTAAGGCCCTTCAACTGATTAAATCAGGCCCACCCACCCTCTTCCTTAAAGTCACTGCTTTGGGACTTTAATGACATCTACCTTCACAGCAACACCCATATTAGTGTTAGGTTGCATAACTGGAGACTAGCGACAAGGCAAGGTGACATAAAACTGCCCATCACAGCAAGGTTAGCACAGTGGCTGGCTCACGCAGTGACGGATCACTCAGTAACATTCGGCTATTACTGTTTGAGGTCTCCAAAGCATCTACTGATGAAGTTGGCACAATGAGTCAAGCTTCTCCCCTTTCTAGGCTCCATCTCACATCGCCCGTAGCATCCTTTCCCTCACCCCAGGGAACCAAAAAGAAGGTGATCCTCTTGGATTCATCCCCTCAGCAAAGACTCCCTGGGAGCACCCTGTGCCAGCCCAAGTCCAGCGTTGTACATCCAGATGAGGCACACCTGGACTCAGCTCCCCTCAACTCCTCTTCTCTGGCCACATGCTCCCCGCCGGCCCACTGTGGGAGCCAGGGCCTCCTCTACAGCTGTCCTCCACGGCCACCTCGCCAAGGGGACAGTAATGCAGCCCACGCTCTGATCTATGCACCGCCCAGAGAGGCATCTTTTCCCAAACCCTTTGAAGGAGCCAAGAAGCTCCTGGCACCCTGGTAGTACATTTGACCATAGACCATCTGCTCATCAACAGAAGGGTGATGTCCCTCCTCCCCGCCAGGAGTCACATGCCATTTACCATGAGATGTCCCGCTTCTCCAGTCACAGAGCACACATGTGATGCAATGAAGAGCCCCTCTCAGCCCCTCTGAGCTATTCCGACCCCCATTCGGGTCTGCAGGTCCTTCTCAGCACCCATCCTGGCAGCCTCTGCCCCCTCTTGCCCATTCCCAGTCCCCTTACCCTAATCCCTCCAGTCCCCGGATGAGTGATGCTCTGTCCGGCGGCCACACTCATCCCCTTCTTCCTCCCGGCCTGAAGCCACCTTGCTCAGTGGGACTGCAGCTGTGCCCATTACCCTAGGACTGCCCCGTCCTGGGCCCATGATTCTCAAGCCAATCTACCATCTACATTTGCCCGTGCCAAATCTCTGATGCCCCAGGAAGCCCCCACAAGCACCACTTTCGAGTTACATGAGCTTGGCCAAGTTAATGAACCTCTCTGAGCTTGAATTCTTCTGCAGAAAAATAGATACGATCGTGAAAACCCACTTCAAGGGGTTGTCATGAGAAGCAAGTGAAATAATGGGTCCAAAGTGCCTGACACATGCTCATCAGTCCATCTCCCCCATGTCCAGCCTCCCTGGCCGGCTCTTGCTGCCCACCCCTTGCTGCCCACCCTCCCTCCAAACTTAGATTTATCAGGTACATGAAACCCACACTTAACCCATCTGATTTCACCGCATCCCAGCTCCAGCCAAGCTCACCAACCTCTGTCTACCATGGCATTGGGAGAAAAGGTCGACTTGCCTTCACATCTGCTGGGAAAAGCCTCCCTCTCATAAGTGGAACCTGGCATAATGTGCAGGGTTTGAATCATTGAGTTATGATCAAAGGGAGAACGTGAAGAGTCTTATGACAAGGAACTGATTTCAAGGGAGAATGAGAAGCAGGTGTAGCTTTCTCCCTGCTCCCCCCCACCAGCCCATGACCTAAACAATATGGGGGGGGGTGCAGAGGACCCCAATCTGTACTAAACTCAAGCATTTTGTCACCTGTCAAGCACTGTGTCAACATTAGTATTATTAGAACTTAATTCCTCCCAGCTCCTCGGAAATACAGCCCCTCAGGGAGGTGGGTGAGGGGAGGACTGGGCTTGTTCTCTCCACCTGGCCTTGGACGAATCTGCTTCTCCTCTGGAATATGAGCACTCCAGCCAAGGATCTTCCAGATGTGGGGCCTTTAGGACCCCACCCTTCCGGCAGCAAGGCTGATCAGAGGGATCTAACTCTGGGCAGGCTTTGAAATTTCAGCACCATTGAGATTTGGGACTGGGTGATTCTTTGGCTGTCGGTGTGTACTGCAGGCTGCTCAACAGCATCCCTTGCCCACTACTGACTACCCACTCCCTAGTTGTAACAACTTAAAGTGTCTCCAGACATTGCCAGATGTCCCCTCGGGAGCAAAATCATCCCCGGTTGAGCTCCACTGCTCTTCACGAGGCTCATTAAGCCCACCACGACCTGGCCACCCACTGTTCCTCAGCCTTGGCACTCACCTCTGCTCCACATCTGACCCGGATGGTCCACAGAGCCCAAGTGCCAGCTGTGCCCAGAGCCCCTTCCGAGTCAAGCAGCTAGAGGTCTTGTGACCCTATGACTCTGGCCACCAGCAGATGGACAGGGTCTCCGTCCTGGACTAGCCCCCCGTGACGTCACTTAGTTGGCTCAGGGCACTCTAACTGCATGGTGACTCCTAGCCACTGACCAGGTTTGCTTTGGGTACTGGGGATTGGAACAGGATGTCGTGGAAACAGGATGCTGGGAAGAAAACACAGAAGCAAATACACGGACCATGGTGCAGGACGCATCAGCTCCTGGTGGTTCTGGGAAGAACCAAGTAGATGACCACTCGTTCTATCAGCTCTGTAATTCCCCGTTTCTGCAGTGATGATATGCTACCTTTTAAATCATTTTTAAAGCCTTGATTTAAAATAATTTATCTGGGCGCCTGGGTGGCTCAGTCGTTAAGCGTCTGCCTTAGACTCAGGTCGTGATCCCAGGGTCCTGGGATCGAGCCCCACATCGGGCTCCCTGCACGGTGGGGAAGCCTGCTTCTCCCTCTCCTACTCCCCCTGCTTGTGTTCCCTCTCTCGCTATGTCTCTCTCTGTCAAATAAATAAATAAAATCTTTAAAAAAAAATAAAAAATAAAAAAAATAAAATAAAATAATTTATCTATCGCTAAATAGTAACTATTGGAAGCTCTCTTTCCAAACTGGGATTGTTATTTCTGGCATGAACTAGATGTGTTATTTTTCAAAAATGTAGTTTTGTTACCAGACGGGGCCGTTTTTATTTCATTCAAGTGAAGTGGGCACGGGTAATAAAAAAATAAATAAAAACAGAAGAGCAGCTAGCTTTATTTTTTTTAATCCCACCACTTTTTTAGGAAGAAAACAAATCAAACTACTCTCACTGCCCCTTCAGTCGCTCCCACCAAATTAATCTTCCTATAATTATAGCAACGCAAACATATATATAAACAAGATAGATATATTATATATGTAGTCACACACATTTTAACCAAAATGCAATTATGCTATATCTTTCTGCAGCTGGCTTTTTTATCCCATAACACTTAACTTTTATCGGTGACCCCCGTCCTAGTCCATGCCTCAGGAGTCTCACTGCCTGGCTCAAATACCAGCTCTGCCTTCTCACGGCTGTGTGATCTTGTGAAGGCTAATAACCTCTCTGTGCTTCTGCTATTACGTATGGATGATTACAACACTGTCTACTTTATAAACTGTCGAGAGGGTTAAGTGAGGTCACGTATATGAAGTACTCAAAAAAGTGCCTACCGTGGCAAATGCTCAGGAAAACATTAGTTCTTATTACACAGATCTACCTTGTTTCTTAACAGTTGGATAAAATTCCATTACATAAATATACCATGCTCTGTGATGGGAATTTTAACTTTTACTAATGTTTGTTCTCACGAGCCACAGTACAAAGAATGTCCTTGTACGTATATCTTTACTCATTCATGCTATGATTTTTGGAGGATGAATTCCCAGAGGAGAGATAGCTGGATTATTCAATAAGCATATTCTAAGTGTATATATCTCTTGACAAATTACCCTCAAAAAGGTCACAGGGATTTACATTCCTACCAACACTGTGTGTGCTCATTTCTTCAGTCTCCCCAATTCTGAAGGTTATCAATCTTTTTAATAAGGTAGGCAAAAAGAAAAAGAATGCCACATTGTTGTTTGCATTTAAATTTATTTAGTTATTAGTGAGATAGAATATCTTTTTACATTCGTTTCCTCTTTAATGGGCCATTTGTAGTGTGTGTGTGTGTGTGTGTGTGTGTGTGTGTGTGTACATTTCCTGTTTGTTTTTGTTGTTTCTGACTGACTTGGAGAAATAGTTTCTATAGCATGGGTATTCACAGTTTTACTGCTAGTATATAAACCCAATACTTTCTCCCCTGCTGTCATTTATGCATTTATATTTAGGGTTTTTTTTATGGCGCCTTTCACAGTACAGTTTTGGGGGGTCTTTATATTTTGCTTTTTAATTTTTAGGTGGTCCAACTTGCCAAACGTTTTTCTTTTGGTTTCTGGGTTCGGTGCCAGATTTAGAAAGCCTTTCTTCACCCCAAAATATAGAGATAGAGATGAACTAGGGACATGACATATGCCCCTCTACCTGGCCTTGAGAGAGAGAGAGAGAGAGAGATATGCAGATAGATACATTGATACATTGATAAATAGATACATAGATACATAGGCAGATAGACTGACTTACATGTAATCTTACGTAAACATAATCTTACAGTCTTTTAATTTCTTAATATTTTATATTTGATGCATGAATCTTTAATCCATCTGGAATTTGTTATAATACACGGCATGAAGTATGTACCTCATTTTATCCTCTTGCAAATGGATAGCAATTTACGCCACGGTTCAAAGTGCCTTTGACCTCCAAGTGGCTCACCTGAAGGATAAGAATCACTGGACTTGAGTCTGTCTAGCCTGGGAAGAAAAGTGGGCTGGGAAGGATGCAGATTCCCCCCCCCCCTCACAGCCCCTTCCCTTTACATTTATCACATCCAGCAATAGCAGGTGTCAACACACCTCGTCTACTCAGAGAGCAGGACAAGGCGGGCAGGCTGCTGAGGGGGCCATGAACACTACATCACTTGAACACAGCATTACGGGAATGGTCAGAGCCTGAGCTATAGTTACCCTGGGACCACAGTAACTTATGTGCCCAGAGAAATCATTTTCCTGGAAGATGCATTTTAGGCAGTGCGGAGGCTCAGGTGACCCTTATATCATCTGGTCCCAGGTTTCTGTGGATTTACACATGCTGGCTTCCCACAATAGAAAGAAATCTAATTACCAGTGGAATAACTTACAGGTAAGGGGACCTCCACTGTGCACTCAAATTGGTTGTAAATCCTCCAAGCTGGATCCCGAGGAAAGTGAACTGGTGCTCAACCGAGATACCTCACAGCTCAGAGAGCAAGCATCCTTCCTAACCCAGGTGTGGACAGGGGAGCAGGTAGGTTATAGAGGAACTAGGGTATACAGGGCCCAAAAAATGGAAAGAACATCAGACTGGGCACCTGGATGCCTGGGTCTTCATTCTCCTACTAACCACAGTGTGACGTTAACCTCCTGCATGACATCCTTCCTCAGTTTCCCTGTCCAAAAACACTGGTTAACATGTATTAAGCCGCATCCCAGGGACATGTTGTGTGTTTCAGATACAAATCTCCAATGTTCATGACACCTCTGAAAAGGGAGAATGAGTATTTCCATTTTGCATATGTGGAAAAAACATCAAAGAGGGTAAGGATCTCTGTTCAGATGACATCGCTGGAAAGCAGCAGAGCTAAACATCAAACTCCCCACCCGCCAAGCACAGAGCGTGAGCATTTTCCCCAGCATCCGTGTTTCCAGCACTGTGTACAGAAGCTCAAGGGTGCGTGGAGGAAGCCTTTCTGGGCCTCCTGCTGAGGCCACTGTGGAGGCTCCCGGGGCTTTTCTCTCCCTTGGCCTTGGTGTGGCCTGGACACTGGTGAATCACGCACACAGAGTCAGCTGTGGCCTGGTCCACACAGCTGCCCAGCACTCCGCACCAGGAGCTCCTGCCTCACTAGAAACCACGTCTTCCTGCAGCTGTGCGTGCGGAAGGGGGGACGCAGACGTGCCTGAATGTTGGCAGGGCCAGGGCCAGGGCCAGAGACGAGCGGGGCCCACACACCACGGGTCTACATGTGCAAGTTCTCACACCGCCGACCGTTGCATCAACTACGATGTCCTACGCACCACCTGGACCAAAAGATCTTCGTAACCACACAACGTGAAAAAATTAGTACAGTTGTAGCCTTTAAATAACTGAAAGTCTTCCATTAAATCCAACTGAATTTAACTATTAGTGTGCATGTCTGAGTGTTCCATGAATGGGCTGGTCATATTTAGATAAGTATTAAAATAAACGGACACATAGGTCATTTATTACTTTATATTTATTTCATAACATTTTTGCCTTCACTTTGGCGAAATCTCCAAGTACGTCCATTTTCACAAAACTTGATTCAATGGACAATAATCATCTAATGATTGAAATATAAAATGTGATTGTATTCAAAGACAATAAACAGTGAATGTACTTTCATTTTTAAAGTACCTTAAAATATATATAAAAAAACTGGAAAAATTAAAGTTATGTTTTGATATGATTTCAGTGAAAGTTATTTCTCTTCTAAAATATTAAAAATGGCTAAAAAAATTAAAAGGCAAAATATAAACCATAATAAATATAAAATACTATAGTCAAAGCTACTTAAATAAAGCTGAAACTTTTAAATTTAATTTCTTAAAAATTTGAATATTAAATATGTTTTAAAAAACAAAACAGATTCAGTGTCCATATAGCTGCCAGTGGACAGAATCGACATCATACTTCACACATATTTTGTCTTGAGCTGCATATATGCGAATTTAAGAGTAATATGAATTGTTCGCTACAGTAAAATATGTCTCAGCATCCATTCGCAAGCGTTGTGAGCACTGTGTTAATTCTTATCTCCAGAACCAGGGACGGGAATATGAAGAGAAGCAAGAGAATGAATGCTTGACACTGCTGAGAAACAATAATTTGTTGTACAAGCATCTACTGCATTCAAGCTGAGAGGAAGGATTTGACAAGTTAATTAATTTGCCTTTTCTCTTACCCAGCCCTTCCCCTGCTCCGATCCGCCCTGCTCTCTGAAGCGCGGTCTGCCTCCAACATTGCTAGACGTGTAGAGCACATGACCTTCATGGCATCTGATCCAGTTTTCCCGAACATCGGCAAGAGATGCGCAGAAGGGCTTCCCTGGGGTCTGAATGGTGATTGTTAAAGAGCTGCTCTTTAGGGTTACAGATTGCGCTGGGCCAGCCCTGAGCTCCAGATCCCAAGTGTCAGAGGCCTGCGCACACGTGTGTGTGTGTGTGTGTGTGTGTGTGTGTGTGTGTGTGAGTGTGTGTGTGTGTGAGAGACAGAGAGACAGAGAGACAGAGAGTGATATTCAGGCCCTCCAAAGTATAAATCTCAGAGCAGAGGCTGCTCTATTCAGAGTCTCAATGTGGTGCAGGAAACAGAAGGTTTGGAGGAGTGCTGAGGTCCCCCCAAGACCACCCCCAGGTGGACTCATAGGACTCAGCGTACAGTCATACTCATGGCTATGATTTATTACAGCAAAAGGATACAGAGCAAAACCAGCAAAGAGAAAGGCACATGGGGCAAAGTCTAGAGGAAACCAGGCACACGCTTCCAGGAGTCCTCCCCCTTTGGAGTCACACAGGACAAGCTTAATTCCCCAGCAATGAGTTGTGACAGCACGTGTGAAATGCCGTCTCGTAGGGAAGCTCATTAGAGACTTGGTGCTGGTGGCTTTTGGTGGGGATGGGGGTACTGGTCACATAGGGGCCCTCTGCCTGTCACATACCAAAATTCCAGACTCCCGGGAGGAAAGCAGGAGTTGAGCGAGAATCATATTGTTTGGACGGTTTAGGCACAGTGAGCCACCCTTACTAGGGAACGGTGGGACCCTCCCCACGTTGCTGGATGTCAGCGAAGGGCCAGTCTTGCAAGCAGGACTTTCTGAGGACAGCAGTCTGAGCGGCTATATCTGCGCTCCATAGAAAGTAGCCGGGCTGTGGAAGGTGGAGGGAGGGGAGCGCTTTCCACGCCACCCACCCTCCAATTCCACTGAAGGTGAAAGCTGGAAATGCCTGAGTAGACGAGTCAGTGACCAGCTTCCTGCCTTATGCGGATTAACCCGAGTGGTCGCATGCAGTCTGAGGGGGCTCATTTCCTCCTGGAACAGTATAGACACACGGTAGCCAATTACCCGTCTTCTAGAAGATGCTAACAGGATGACGGCATTTTTATAAAGCTCACATTCAAGCAAATCTAAACAATACACTGTTCAGGAATGTCCTAAATGGTTAAGCTATTTTTAAATGCAAAGGAATTCAGGACAATTTTTACCAGAGGAGAGGCGGGGAGGGAGGCAGGGACTGGAGGCTTCTCTGGAGAGGAGAAGTTTATCAGCAACGCTCCGAAGATGGGGATGGGTTCACAGGCTCATTTTGTAATTACGGTTCATAACTCCACATGAAGTAAGTTATGAATGCATGTATTGTTTTACCTGGACCAAAAGATACGCATACTAAAATACTTTAATTGTTTAACATTTGTCTACCACCTGGGCCATGGGAAGGCACCCTTTCTGGCTATGAACACATGTAAGATGGGATTCTCAGTGCTGGTTACCCCAAAGCTAAAAGACATTATAATTTAATTGATGTAGAAACCCGTGGTCATCTTAACTCAAATGACATCAAGCTTAATATTCTTTTATTAGTGGCTGGTCCTAAGCCATCCCGTTTTTCTCACTGAGGGTCTCATGTTTGTGAACCAATTAGATCTTGTGAATCAATTTGATTTTTATTACCCTGCATTTCATTGTTTATTTCAATTCATAGGTAAATAATATTATTTTGTTTTTAGTATATTTATTTATAGTTACATTCTATTTATGACAAGCGACTGTAAGGGAGGGAAAAGTTTTCCCTTCTTCCTTCTACATTCTTTGGCTGGTCTAATAATTGAATTGACATAAGGCAGATTAACATTTGTACGTATGGGAGCCCCACAAAGACATGAGACCCTGGCAGACAGTCAGGTAACTGAGGCTTATAAGCCATCCTAAGCTAAGCAGAAGTGGGTAGGGCTCTGGGGCTTCATAGGGGAAGAAGACAAGTTACAGGAAAATGAGAAGAGAATAGCTCTCTTCCTGGTACAGGCCCTCCATCTAAAGTCTTTTAGGCCATGTAGGGGCAGGTAAAAAGCTCTCCCTGACTCTGTTGGTCCTTGAGCATCTTTAGCTTGAAATAGTCCACATGCCAAAGTGGCACATTCTGGGGCAGCCTGCCCTGAATCCCATCATGATGCTGGTTTTCTATTTATGGTACAGATGCAATGTTTCCTTTTAAAATAAGTTTCTACTTGGGGTGCCTGGGTGGCTCAGTCGGTAGAGTGAGCTCAGGTCATGATCTCCGGGTCCTGGGTTGGAGCTCCGTGACCTACGGGCTCTGTGCTCAGCAGGGGAGTCTGCTTCTCCCTCTCCCTCTGCCCTTCCACCTGTTCATGCTCTCTCTCTCTCTCTCTATCCCTCAAGCATGTACTCTCTCCCTCTCTCTTGCTGTCTCTCAAATAAATAAATAAAATCTTTAAAAAATAAAATAAGTGTCTACTTATCTAAGCTAAAATTGGAGACAAGTTAAACACAGATGTTAATCGAACAATAGCACAAACAACATAGGGATGTGGCCAAAGTCATCTGAGAAGTGAGTGAAAGACTCGGCTCGGAAAGCACTGTCCAGCCTCCAAATATCTATCACCCAGGTTCACTTGGTGAGGCTCCGTGGAAGGCCACAGAGTGATGGGGTGTGTGTGTCCATGATCTTTCTCCCTGGGGAGTTTCCACCTGGAGAAGTGGCACGCACTGTTGTAGAAGATGGGGAAACAGTTGCTGCTGAGCTCTCGATGCAGGGCAAAGAGAAAACTGAAATACGGGATGGGCCCAGCTTGTGAGGCAAGTGTGACATTTCGAGTTGTACTGCCTTTCAAAGCACTTCCTAGACATTAGGCTACAGCCAAGCCCAGCACTTCAAGGGCTACGTACAAATCCAGGGGGTTCCTGCTGGCTCCCCTGGTCTATTGTACTGTGTGTGCTTTCCTGAGGCAGGGTAACAGGTATCAGGTTTAAAATAAGAAACCAAGAGCCCAGGGCAGTAGGTGACAGGGTCTGCACCCCCTCTGCACTGTGTGTCAGGACTTGCAGGGAAAGGCCCTACCGAGAATACTCGTCCTACCTGCCTATGGAAACGAAGCCCCATTTTACTAGCCTGAACTGACGGATTTGGCATAGCACTCGTGGGGCTGTGGATGGGCCGTGCTAGGAAGAGCCCTCATAAGTGTGACCCAGGAGTCGCTGCAGACAGCAATCCTCTGATGTCACAGCTTCTCCCCTCCTGCACTCCCCCCAATGCCTATGGGCAGTAGAAACGGGCAATGAAAAGCATTCACTAGATAATTGTATAGGACGCTGTTGGGGACCAGGCCAAGCAGGGTGGCAGATGCCCAGGAGGGCTATCCCCCCAGTCACCCAGGCCCAAGGAGATGAACACCAAGAAGGCCAGACCCTGAACGTTTAATTCAGAGTCAAAGGGTATTATTAGAGCCATCGTAGTAGTTAAGGAAATTATAGACATATAAGGAAGAATGAGAAGGATCGTAATGAGAGACCTGGTCACTGAGTCCCAACTATGTGTCCCATCCAGCTCTAAGTACAGGTAGGAGAGGTTAGCTCAAACTTCCAGTGGCTCAGGGAAATGGAGGGGGACAGGTATACAACAGGTGTCACTGCAGTAGAATGGGATGATCGTGCTATGTCATAACACCATGCTCCAGGAGGGACAGAGCCCAGGTAAGGGGTAGCTCACCCTGCAGGAGACCATACGAAAAGGCTTCTTAAGTCTTAATGACTCTTGGGCGCCTGGGTGGCTCAGTTGGTTAAGCGACTGCCTTCGGCTCAGGTCATGATCCTGGAGTCCCTGGATCGAGTCCCACATCGGGCTCCCTGCTCGGCAGGGAGTCTGCTTCTCCCTCTGACCCTCCCCCATCTCGTGTGCTCTCTCTCATTCTCTCTCTCTCAAATAAATAAATAAAATCTTTAAAAAAAAAAAAAAAAGTCTTAATGACTCTTGTTGCCTGGAACAGAGCCTAGCAGATAGTGGGTGCCTAACAGATATTTGCTGAAGTGGTGAATGGGTAAGAAGCCTGTGATCGGCTGCATGATGGTCCACAAAGATGGCCACGTCCTAATCCCTGGACCCCGTGACTATCACGTTACATAGCGAAAGGGACTTGGCAGACGGGATGAAGTTCGCACTTGAGATGCAGAGATGATCCTGGACAATCCAGCTGCGTCCTAAATGCAACCCCAAGTTGCTTGTAAGAGGGAGATTTGGCACACAGAGAGGAAAAGGCAATGAGACCCCAGACGCGGAGAGACGGGCCACGGACGTAGAGGAGCGATGTGGCCACACGCCGAGAAGCATCAGCAGCCATCAGAAGCTGGGAGAGGCGGGAAACCCGTGCTCCCTGGAGCCTCCCAAGGAAGCACAGACCTGCCAATGCCCTAGTTTGGGCCCCTAAGACTCAGTGCAGGTTTCTGGGCTCCGGGACTGTAAGAAAACAAGACTCTGTCGTTTTTAAGCCCCCGAGTCCGTGGGATTCACTCCAGCAGCCACAGGTAATTAATATGGCCACCGCTTTGGGAAGAAATTGCAGGCAGAGGAAGCTACAAAAGCTGTCTGGGCAATGCCAAATAGTTTGGAGAGCCTAGGGACCCCGAGCTGAGGCACCCGTCGGATGCAAACGGCTTGAGAAAGAGGAGTCTGGCTTGGCCGTGCAGGATGGATCGAAGACGCAGAGGCCAGAGGCAGGGAGCTCTGCCAAGAGGTTCTAGAGGCAGCTCAGGCGTGCAAAGGGATGAGAGCCAGACCTCAGGGATTAGCAGTGGGAACGAGAGAAGGGGCCGGTACAAAAGAGATTTCAAAGGCAAAATTGATGGCGCTTCGTGAAAGATTGAATATAGCAGATGAAGGAGAAATTTCTTCCAGCTGTTAGAGCTGAGACTGGCAGAGAGGGAGAGATTGGAGGGCAGGGGAGACATTTCTAAATGTTGCTAATGATAGCCAGTTGGTCGAAGAACCATCCCAGTGCCGTGATTTGAGCTGCTCCAAGCGTCAAAGAAACAGCTAGTGGATCAACAGTCTCCGTAGCTGGCCACCAGTGGCTGGAGGAAAATGGGATTGCCAGAGCTCCTGGTTAGAAAGTATGAAAGCATTCCTTCCAGCCTACCTCCTGATCTCCTCTCTGCTAAAGCCTCCCACGGCCTCGATTTTCCGAGTTGGGGTGGGCAGGAGAGGGGGTGGAGCGGACCAAGTGAAGAGAAGAGAAACGGGGGGAGAGGAGAGGAGAAAACAGAGCATGGGTCAAGCACGCAAAGACATCTTCCAGCTTCCATCTTGCCAGGGGCCTGAGCAGGATCTCAACCAGCCCATCAGAGTGAGATTTCAACCTTCACAGCTCCGTCCACCCCGCTTCTCACTTGGAGCTACTTCCTTCCCCAAGGACCCTCAGCGTAAACAACCTTTCTCACCAGAAAGGCAAGTGGATTCTGATGTGTCTGGAGACTGCAGAGCACAGAGAAGTCAATGGCCTGTGCAGGACCTGGTCTTGAGGCAAACAGCTCATTGAGAGTGTAGCCTCAGACCCCGGACAGCCCGGAGCCTGGAGCAGGGACCAGAAAAGACAAGGGTTGATCCCAGAAGCACATCTCAAGAGCTGTTGGCTGTGGTTCGGGAGAGTGTGAATAATAACAGAGCACTGCCCCAAGCATTCAGTCCCCACGCTCACCCTGTGGTCACCCAGCGCCCACTGGGGAATCTTGCAGATGGGTCAACTCACTGCACTGAGCCATTCTCCCTCCGAAAAGGCCACAGCCCTCACTCAGGTCCCCCTTGGTACAGAAGCTGCCAAGCCTCGGTGTTCATCTTGGCTTGGGGGTGGGAAGGAGAGAACACAGAGATTCCTGCATTTACTTATTAGTTATTTATTGAGCATCTCCTGTGTGTCAGGCACCTGTTAGATGCTTAAAATCCTCAGTGAATAAGACAGGTCCAGGCCCCAGTCCCCACAATGCTTATAAATATTACCAAAAATAGCCTTTAAAAAAAGCCTGAGCAGAAGCTTGAATCAGAACCAAATCTCCGTATTTTCCAAAAGCATTGAACTGGCGAACGTGCAGATGTTCTCTGGACCAAACCGAGGTCTCATTCCACTTGAGTCTCTCTACTTTCGGGGACTCCAACAACCTGCTGAACAACAGGAAGTCACGTGGCCTGTCTCTTCGGACAAAGTCCCCGGAGGAACGTGCCTCGATCACTGAGAAATCAATTTAATCGTACCACTTTCCAGCAGTGTTACCTCGCTCCTCACGCAAGCCCCTTCCCACGTTCATCCACTCCCTCGACAATGATTTATTGAGTGCCTGGAGTGTGGCAGGTGTGGACGAAGGGCCCACCGCCCAGCAGGTGCATGCCATTCACCCGCTCTTCCTGTCAGCCTTGGCCGGTGGGCAGGAAACACCGCAGCCCTGGTCAGACAGGCAGAAAGTGGAGGGTCAGCCGGCACAAGAAACTGGCCCCAAAACCAAGGGCTGGCAAGAGGCGGAGCCAGGAAAAATGCCCAACGCCCTCGTTCCTATTCTAACGCTTTCCCCCGACGCTCCGCCCAGTTCCATCCCTGAGAACCATCCACCCACGGAGCCATGGCCCGGCCTTTGGCATTATCCAGCGCATTCACATCCATCACTTCACCTGAGTCCCCTGGCAACCCAGGATGGGAAGCTTTTTCACCCCCATTTTACAGACGAGGAAATGGAGGCACAAGAAATGTCAGAATTTCTCCCAAGTTACACAGCTGGTAAGTTGCCAAATGGAGGCAGGAGCCCAAATCTTGAGACTTCGGTGTCTTCTCTTCTCTTAACCCTGAACTGCTCCTCTTTGTTCCTGGTATCTTGTCCTCCCACCCTCCCCCCGCAAAAAAATTCACAACCCGACCAAAAAAAAAAAAATTAAGTTAAATTAAAAACAGAAATGTCTTCTCCTCTCTAGAATCTGGCAGCAGGCAGCAGCCAAGCCTCCCGAGAACACTTAGCGATTTCCAGGGGAAATCTGACCATCGCTAACGTCCAAAGATACTGTAGTGGTTTCAATTAGGGAGCTGAGGGCTTTGGCTTCAGAGGCAAGGGAACAGTGGAGAATGCTCCAGGAGAGAAGGACTGACCTCTCTCAGAACCCCCTCTGTTCCTGGCTAATATGTCAATACTCTCTTAAATGGAACGTTATGTGTCTGGGATTTGACTGTCAGACTCATCCTTTTGGGATAGGGTTTAGGGTTGTTTTTTTTTTAATCTAAAGTTGATTGCCTCTCTCATTATCAAAGCCACCATCCATCTGGTCCCACTTTCTTAAGGGCTGCAGCAAGGAATAGAGCTGGAAATGTGTTTTTACTTGAAGTTTTAGGATTCCCTCCTCCCGCCTTGTTGAGGGTTGTTCAAGGTTTAATGTTGTCACTGCAATATGATCTTCCAGTAGTGGGTGGCCCGGCTGCGCCATTTGAAACTAATTTACAGCTTCATCTGGGACTATCGTCACTTTAAATTAATTAACCAAAAGCACCAAAAATTATATGAGGGAGGGAAGGATGCAAGGAAGGAGGGAGCGTTTTCAGCAGTAAGAGAGGACTCCTCAAGCTTGGCAAGATACCGCGTTTGGGCACAAAGGGCAATCTTTCCTTTCCTTCCCAGCCCCCTTTTTGAAACCAAAACACACATATACACCGTAAAAAATGCAGTCTGTTGTTTTCTGAAAGGTTTCTTTGGGACGATAAGAACTCCATGTTACCATGTTGGTTTCCACAAAGCCAAGCCAAAGCTGTTACTAGGGAAAAAAGGTACATAGCACAGCGTGATGGGAACTTCCTCCCACAGTACACAATGAACCAGAGAAGGAATCTTGGTGCAGGAATTGGGGGGGGGGGGGGCTTCAAGAAGAGGCAGGGAGGAGATTTACCTCCAGAAGCAGTTTCTTCCCAGGCTGTAGGAGATCATTTATTCCCCGCACATTCAATAAGTGTGTATTAACCTCTTATTATGGAGCAAGCACTGTAGGGGAAAGAAGAGCCTCTAAGAGGCTTACAGCCTTCATCAAAATGACAACCAACATTCGTGCCACTCTTAGCGGTCTCACACGTTCTCACATAATCCTTGCCACCATCCTGGGAAGCACGCAGAATTATCAGTACATTTGACAAGACTCAGAGAGGTCAAGAGACTTGCCCCTGACCACACAGCTAGGAAGTGACAGAGCAAGCACCCAGACCAAGGTCTGTCCCTGAAACCCATAGCTGGGGATTATAAACACTAAAGCAACGGGGACAGAAGGGGCATTAAATCTTTGGGGACCTCCACATGAATAAGATTGAGAGTCAGCAGGCATCTTATTTTTCTGCAATAAAGTGTTCCGCCGCCCCCCCGCCCAACCGCCGCCATCTTGAGACTCATGTCTGTGACGTGGCCCAGAGACACCGCTCTTTGACTAGCTCTAGGGAGTTCTGTGCCCTCACTCATTGCCCCGTAAATCTGTCACTGACAAAACCAAGCACATCATCTCTGGCTCGACTAGACGTTCTAAAACTGAAACAGGCAGATTATAATCTATCTGCTCCTACACGCCAACAAGTATCTGAAAGTAATTTGAGAGCCATTAACTGCTGCTTGCATAATGTCTGGCTCATACTAAATACTCAAAAAACACTGCCCATGATCGTTATTCCCCAAATCCTTCCCCGTCCCCTCAGAGCTGGAATCTCAGAGTTGGAAGGGAGAGATACAAAGGTCCTTGATCCAACCAAAAACACGGGTATCTGTTATAGAATTATGTACTCTATAGTAAGAGCTAACACAGAGCGCTTAGCATGCAGGAAGTACTATTACACTACTTTACGTGCATTAATTCTTAGCACAACCCTGTGAAGTCTTTGATTACCCTGACAGATGCAGACTCTGAAATAAGAATGAGTGAAACATCTTCTTGCCCAACCAGGATTCAAGCCCAGGCAGCTTGCCTCCCAGCTAGGAAACTTAGCCTGCCTGAGTCTTCCCTACCATCCTGAACAATGGGTCGTCTAGCCTTAGCTCGACCATCCCAGTGCAGGATGCTCACGCCCTCCAGAGATAGCCTCCTGTTGCATTTGAGGGCAACCGTCTTGGGTAGAAAGTTCATCTCGACGTTGAGCTGAAATTCCACTTCCTGCCATTTCTACCCATTGCTCCTGATAATCCCTGGAGCCTCCCAGAACAACCGAACTTTTTCCCAAACTTCAGTAGGCTCAGGGGATCTCCTGAAGGGCAGGTCTGTTTCTACAGCTCTAGGGTGGGGTCTGGGGTCCCGCATTTCTCATAAGCCCCTGTGATGTCGATGCTCCCGGTCCAAGGAACATACTTTGTGGGTTGAGGTTCTAGATCAGGAGTGGGGTCAAATCCAGCCTGCCACCTGTTTCTATAAACAACGCTTTATGGGAACCCGCCAGGCCTACAAAGCCTAAAATAGTCAGCCTTTTATATGAAAGGTTTGCCAACCCCAGTTTTAGATGACTACCCCTTAGGTTTCTAAAAGCACCATCATGCCCTCCACCCATGCCCTCTGAGCATTCTCACCTCAGGCCTCAGCACCTTCCCCACCGGCCTGAAACTCAAGTCCCCTCAGCATTCTGGGGTCTGACTCCCCAACACACTCAGCTTTGCCAGAAGCCCTCGTAAAGGAGGACCATCACGCCCCAACACTCACGGACCATTCCCTCCTGATCCTGAGGCTCTATTCTCTGCGTGGGAGGGTCAGCACCTGAATCTCTGCCCAGTGCCTCTGCCCCGCCCCGTCCTTACCTCCCACCCCCACCTTCCCCAACCCCCATCCTCACCGCCTCCCCAGCGCTCTGTCTCCTCCACTCCTCCCACACTCTCCACTACCCCACAGACTCTCCTTGGGCTTTCTGCTTAATATTGATACCAGTTGCTACAGAATGTCAATTGTCAGGAGCATAAGGAATTCCACACCCAGGCTGTTGCTAAACTGGGTCCCACTCCGGAGGCTGTGGGGAGCAGCTCTGCTCAGTTCCACCCTGTAAGTGGGCCTCTCTGGCCATCTGGAGATGGCATCCAGAGCCAGAGGGCAGGGACCCAGGCCTGGGAGATGACCAGGGGCCTGTTCATCCCCCCAGGACCACTGCTTCTGTGATCTCAAGGCCTGTGCTCACTCAGGGACACCTTTAGTGGCTGGGTGTGGCTCAGTGAGGAAGCCTTAAGACTTGGCTCTTCTCTTAGGTGGAGCAAGAACGTCTTCACCGAGATGACTCAGGACTGAAGGTATACACCTCAGAACTGCTTTTTAAAATATGCCTTTCCTTACCTCAGCATTGTCTGGTGGGGCTTTCTGTGATGATGGAAACACACTGTGCAGGCCAATAGGGTAGCCATTAGCCAGACAAGGCTACTGAGCATTTGAAATGTGGCTACCGTAACTGAGGAGCTATATATATATTTTTAAAGATTTTATTTATTTCTTTGAGAGAGAGAGCATGAGCTGGGGGAGGGGGAGCAGAGGGAGAGGGAGAAGAAGACTCCCCACTGAGCAGGGAGCCCGATGCAGGGCTCGATCTCAGGACCCTGGGATCATCACCTGAGCCGAAGGCAGACACTTAAAGACTCAGCCACCCAGGTGCCCCGAGGAACTATATTTTTAATTTTAATTAAATAGCGACACACAGCTAGAGGTTACTGTATTGGATAGTAGAGTCTAGCTCATGCGGGGAACTTACTAGAATTTGATCTTCCCACTCTTCGGGACCTAGTCAAAAAGTCCCTTGGGAGAAGTCACAGTTAAGGCTATTTGAAGTCACTGGTTCCTCAGTATGAATCCAGGCACTGAGAATAGGGATTAATTTGGGGAGGCCAGGGAAGGGGGTTCTGGAGGTCACTGGGACCCAGGGATGGATAAGAAAGGGCAAGATCAGGCCAGCCAGAGACCAACTCAAACAAACAAACAATCAAAATAACAATTTTGCCAACCCGGGACCCAGCCAGGACCCAGAGGCTATCCGTCAGTATGGAAGAAAGTCCTATCCATTTCTACTGAAGGCCCTGACACTCGATAAATGGCAGGAAGGGAGGAAGAGAAGGAAAGAAGAAGAGATGGTGGAGAGGAGGCTGATTCATCCTGTCCTGACCCTCAAGGAATTTGTAAGCTAGTTTAAGAAACACAGTCGCAACAGCTGAAACTGGAGAAACTGGAGAACAATGAGGTGCTATAGTATGGCAATGCTCCTGTAAAAAAGAGAAATTCCAGGAGTGGGGACGTCAGTGGGAACTGAAGAAATCCTGGAAGATGTGGGAGTCGGCACGGGCCAGGCACTGGGCAGGTTTCGTTTTGATTACAGAGGAAGAGGAGGAACTCTGGGCAGGAGGAAGTCTTTTTTTTTTTTTTTTTTTTAAAGATTTTATTTATTTATCTGAGAGAGAGAGTGGGAGACAGAGAGCATGAGAGGGGGAGGATCAGAGGGAGAAGCAGACTCCCCGCTGAGCAGGGAGCCCGATGTGGGACTCGATCCCGGGACTCCAGGATCATGACCTGAGCCGAAGGCAGTTGCTTAACCAACTGAGCCACCCAGGCGCCCGTGGAGGAAGTCTTGAGCAGATGTGCAAAGGCGGGGACCAGAGGGCAGACTGGCTAAGCGGGCAACTGACCCCATCCACCAAAGGGGGTGATGGGCCAGCAGGGAGAGAGAAGCAAGGGGGGATAACCACCTTGCACTTGGGGGTCAGGAGAGCTGCAAGGCAGGAGTTTGGACTTCGGTACTTTTCTCGTTGTCTCAGAAGGTGAGAAGGTGAACAGGGTTTCCTGCAGAGGCTCCCTGGAGAAGCAATGCCCAAGGTCAAGGCTCAGGAGGGGCCAGGGGCTGAGCCCGGCACGGAAGAGCACCTCGCGGGTGGGACACAGGTCCCTCTAACTGGCTGAATTTCTCAGAACTACACTGTGGTCTGAGTGCTTCCTGGCCGGTGCCCGCTCCTTCCCTCCCTCCTTTTCCAGGTGTCAGACTCCTGCCTGCTCCTTGCCCTTCATCCTTCACGGGAGATTCCCCCAATAACCGTTGTGCACGCCTAATTCTATCTCGGGCTCTGCTTTTTGTAGGACCTGAAATAACACAGTAGGAGATAGAGAATTCTATTATGTCCTAAGAGACTGTTGTTCCTTGAAGGCTGAGGCAGCCCCATGACCGAAGCAGTCCCTGACGAAGTCTGGAGCATAGCGAGTACTCCGGGCACATGTATAGTATGAATATGCATCAGCACAAAGAAGGGGTCAGGCCACCAGGAGCAGGGGCATGGGAAAGGCAAGTTTTCTAGTTTGCCTGGGCAAATCCTGACGATGGCCCCCAGCAGCCTCCCCCACCCCACTCTAACCCCGCCAGCTTCTGGCCGTGACCACCAGAGTTACGAGTCGTGTGAGTGCTCCCATAGCAGTGTCCCCTGAAGAGTGAGCCAAGTCTGCTCACATCGGAGACCCCCCGCTCCACTCTTCTCAAATATGGACACCAAATGTTTCAAGCTTTTGATGCCGCAGTGATAACAGAAGTGTGAGGGACGGAGGGGAGGGGGTAACAAGAGATGCACTGAGTTGTTGGTAATGTGTTCCCGGTGGGGGAAGGAGTAGGGAGTAGAAAGGGCATCTCTCACTCCAGTCCCTTCCCTGTCACCAGCCTCACTGTTAAGTAAGTCAAAGGCTGGGGGCGCCTGCGTGGCTCAGTCCGTTAAGCATCTGTCTTCTGCTCAGGTCATGATCCCAGGGTCCCGGGATCGAGCCCCATATTGGGCTCCCTGCTCAGTGGGGAGTCTGCTTCTTTCTCTGCCCCTGCTAGTGTGCACTCTCTCTCTCTCTCTCTCTTTCTCTCTCTCTCTCTCTCTCTGTCAAATAAATAAATAAAATATTAAAAAAAAAAAGAAACTAAAGGCCATCAGAGGAGACACTTTCACAGACCTCACCTACTCACTGGGTCCACTCATTCCATTGTTTAAATCGGACTTCTCAACCTCAGCACCAAGGACATTTAAGGCCTGGCGATGCTGTGTTGGGGTCACGGGGAGAGGGGCTGTCCTGTGGGTTGTAGGATCTGGTCTTTACCCATCGGGTGCCAGCAGCACTCCCCACCCTCGGTGGTGACAACCAAAAGCGTCTCCAGATATTGCCCAAGTCCCGTGAGGATCAAAAGCATCCTGGTTGAGAACCACTGATTTAAATCATCAGGAGCAATCCCATTTTGGACAGAAGAAAATAAATTTGAGTCCTGTGGGTTCTCTCCCATCAATCTCCCTATAGTAAGTGAAGTTCTCAGATCCTACTGGGGCTCTAGCTACCCTGAAACTCTCAAGACAGCTTTTCCAGACCTGGTCCTGGGGGCTCCCCGCCCCTCCCCAGATTCCAGAACCTCTGTGTGTCCAGCCCCATCTTATCAAATGCCATCCGCCAGGCAGCCCAGCCGAGCCCAGCCAATAGCCGCAGTGGTGCTGCATGGCTCGAGAGTCTTCAGGTATGCCAATGGTTTCTGGCGTGGATCAATAATGTAGCTCTGCTTCCCCTCACTGCATTTAAAAGGAACTAATCCAAGCAGGGATTACATTTGCAGCCCATCACCGAACATCTCTTGATTTATTTATTCATTCAACAAATAGTTACTGAGTTCCTTCTAGACGGCAGGCACTGTGTTAGGAGCTAAGGATATAACCGTGAATCAGACAAACACAACCCTGCCCTTCCTAGTGGGGGAAGGTGCAGGCTCCAAAGTCAGGCTGCTGGGGTTTGAATCCTGGACCCACCATCTACCAGCGACATGACTTGGTCAGGTTTAACCTCTGTAAGACTCAGCTGCTCATCTAGAAGGAGACAGTGGTGGCTCCCACCTCGCAGGGAGGTGGGCATGAGCTGGCGGAGAGCATACAGAACACTAGCGTGGTGCCTGGCACGTGTCACGGCAACAAAGAGCTCAGCCTGCAGTGGGGGTTGTCATCATTATTATTCAAGATGTTGCATTCACGACGTTATAGCCTGGTGGGAGAGACAGACAAATTTAACATGCAATTATATAAAGTGTGATAAGTGACCCGAGGACAAGAGACACACAGAACTCATTTGGGTGCAGGTGTGGGAGGATAGGGCTCAGAGATGCTTCTGCCAGGAAGAAGTGCTGCCTGAGACCTGAAGCTGAAGTTGAAATTGGCCGGAAATAAATGAGGTGGTGGGGAGAGTGCTGCAGGCAGAGGGAAGGGCATGTGTTAAGGCTCAGAGACCAGAGCATGGGATTGGGGGACCTGCCGGTGTTTGGTGTGGCCGGAGCACAGCCACTGCAGACAGAAGCTGGGGTCACACCCATCAGTCCCAAGGTCGCTGACTTGCCCCCAGAGCAATGGAAAGCCATGGAGAGTTTTCAGCAAAGGAGGAGTGTGATCAGATCTGGTTTAGGAAGTTCACTCTGGCTGGAGAGAAGAGGAATGATTGGAGGGATGGACACAGAGGTGACAGTGGCCTGGCCTAAGGAGTGACAACAGGAACGGGAAGAGGCGGACGGGCTCCAAGTCCACAGAGCAGCAGACTCTGATGACTACAGCTCCAAGCACATGGTAGATGACCCATAAATATCTGAAAAATCAAGTGAGTGAATGGGGTACAACAATCCAGTCTTTGGGGGATCATTTAGGCTCTTGGCAAATTCCTGTAGCGTCCAGCCCAGGGGCAGCTTGGGGAAACTGATTCAAAACAAAATAGAAAATGCCTTCCTCCCGACATCGTCTTCCCCCACAGGCAACCAGGACCTGCACTCACAGAGAGAGAGAGAGAGAGAGAGAGAGGGGATGAAAACCAGGCAGTCAGAGAAGACAACACAATGGGCCGGGCTCAAGGGGCTGGCATGTGTGGTGAGGCTAAAGAAATTACATCCAGAGTCTGGAAGGGCAGGAGCTCAGAGGGACCAGATCAAAGGCTCCAAAGTCATGCCACAGCCCCTGAGGCTGGCTGCTAACAAGTGAGCTCACACAGGTAAAGCGCCTGGTATGTAAGGTGCTCTGCACGTGTTTGGGGTTTCCACACGGTTGGAACACGAGCGTGCTCCCCATGGCACAGAACGCCAGCTTGGGGCTTAAAACAGGTAGTCTGGGGCAACTACAAGAAAGAGCAAACTTTTTTAAAAATTAGTTTTTAATGAGACAACTAATTCTTATAAAAAAACATTACAGATAAGCCAAAGTCCCTCTGCACCAAGCTCAGTTCCAGACCCTTCCTCACCTCTCCCCAGAGGCAGAGGCGAGCATTCTCCGGGTCCCTGAGAATGTCTCCTCGCCTTTTTCTATTTATTTACATGCATATGAGGTGCCCAAGGAAAGTGCATTATACTGTTTTGTGGGGAGTCTTGTTTGCTTGCTTATTGTTGTGGCTGTGAATAGCCGCATTCTCCATCTGCAATTTGCTTTTGAAATTCACATCATGTCTAGAGATCTGCCTGTGTGGGGGCACAGGGCTCTGCCTCACCTTTCCTACCTGTAGCCCAGGTGTATATGTTACACCTGGGGGAACTCGGCCACTCCCCCATGTACACTTTATACAACAGGTAGAAAATCCAAAACACCTTCCCCTTTAAGGATAGTATAGGCCAAAAAACAGAAGTATCTTCCAAAAGCTCAGGATAAGGTCCAGAATGGTAGAGTCTACAGGGCCCCCAGAAGCTTAGACGGAGCTGGGGGAATATATCCAACCTCAACAGTGAGGGCCCCATTTGGGCAACAGTTCAAATGTAAGATTGAAAAGAGTTGCAGTGGGTGAGAAGCTGGGCAGAGAAATCGCTTCCAGCCTTGTCCATGCCTGGCTTAACCCACACCACACACAGCTAAGGTGGTAAAAGGAAGGTTCTCCCAGCCTTCCCCTGGGGTGGATGTCCAACCCTACACTGTAGCCCAAGCTGATTTCGGAGCTGGAGCAGAGAGAGCTCCTTCTCACACGTTGGCAGATGGAAAGAAGGAAGTGAATAAGAGGAGTTCCTTGTTTCTGTAAATGTCTTCATTGGCCATGGCGGACGGCCTCCTGACCCATAAACACACATGCCCGCCCTCTGGGAGAGAGAGGGGGTTTGTTTGATTGTTGTGCCTTCTATATTGGGCCCCTTCAGGTCACACCTGAGATTGGGTGACTCAGCCCAGGCTAGATTCTATCAGACATGTCAGGTCAGAGGGTAAAAACCAAAGCAAAGCCAAGGATACTGGGGTGGGGCTGCAGGAGCTCTTGACTGGCCCTATCTGTAGGCTGGGTGAGTGGTCACCCCTGCTGATGCCCGAAGTTCCACACTACAGCTCTAGTACTTGCTCAAGGCCCTCTACTTCATCCTCTTTTCGAGACAAAACTACCCTCCAAGCCCACTAGCCTGAAATTCCACCACTCAGTAGGAATAGGCCACGCAGCACCCAACCTCCACAAAGAGGAGCTGCACGTCATCAGGGTTATTGCAGGGGTGGGTGAAGAGCCACAGAAGAGACCCAGGGGATGGGTCTGGGCTACCACTTTGTCTCCAGGTCAAGTCCTGGCTTTGAGCCTTACAGTGTGTCACAAGTAAGTGACCCAGCCTCTCAGGGGCACCCTTTCCCAGTCACATAAATGGGAGCCAGACTGGGCCTGGTCTACCTCCCAGGGCTCCTGGCAGCTCACATGAGCTCTGGGTGCGCTGTCCAGACAGGCATGGGGCAGGGGAGCCAGGAAGGGACTCTACAGCAAGCCTCAGTTTTGTTATCCATAAGATAGAATAACAACAGCCCCTACCTCGTTGACTGTTATGAAGATTGATGTAGATGCTGCAGGAAGCACGCAATAAAAGGCAGGTGTTAATAATCATCATTGAAATAATAATTACGGGGGCGCCTGGGTGGTTCAGTTGGTTAAGCGTCTGCCTTCAGCTCAGGTCATGATCTCAGGGTCCTGCGGTCGAGCCCCAAATCAGGCTCCCTGCTCAGCGGGCAGTCTGCTTCTTCCTCTGCCCCCCCCACTCATTTTCTCTCTCTCTCACAAATAAATAAAATCTTAAAAAACAAGAAATAATAATTATGTATAATGAAGCTTACAAGCAGCAGTCTGGGATATGGCCCTTGAGTCTCAGAGAGGACTTATAGCCTCCAGCAGACAGCAGCTCAGCTAACCCCCAAAGATTCCAGGTTCTTGAGTCAGCTTTTCTGATAGGAGGTGCACCCACACGGCTGCTGCCTCTCCAAGCCTCCACCCGCCAGCTTTCTCAGGCCTCCCGAGGTCTCCGGCCCTTGTGTGACCTGGGGGCTGCCACCGCCACGCGGAGCCGCCCCTCAGTTCTCTCCGCCCTGGACCTCAGCAGCTGGGCAGGGGAACAGCAGGGCGGAGAGTGTGAGGACACACGGCAGGTTCCTGCCCAACATTGGCTACAACGATGGGGGGGGGGGGGAGGGCCCAGCGGCTTGCAGCTGGGGCTTCCAGAGAAAACTCAGGACTGTCCGCCCAGCAAGTGGGTAGAGGCTTTGTGGCCCCTCCTCCGGTTGTTTTGAATTCTCTTGGTCCTGACCCAGCTCCCACTGGGCCCTCCACATTGCCCCTCCTCCTCCGTGAGGCCTCATACCATAAGATAAGAACGTCTGAATTTTGTGTGGCCCCCACTAAAGCCCAACACCAGAGCCTTCTCTACCTGCCTTACATTAGACTGGAATAACCTCCCAGAAAGACCCAGATGTGGTCCCAATCTCCTGAAAGAACTGGCCTCGGCTCAACAGTGTGGCCAGGGGCGTTGTGCCAAGTCACTCCCTGCCAAGTCATTCAGAAGGTCAGAGCTCAAAGGTCAAGCCCTAGCCCCATCCCTTCACGCAACAGATAAGGAAACTGAGTCTCGAGCCAGGAGCGATGCGCCCAAAGTCGAAGCTAGCAAGGGAACCAGGAGCCTCTTGACTCTAGCCCCCACCCCCCCTCGCAAAATAAATAAACCCCACCTGGAGCCCCGCGTCCTGCTTTTCAGCAAAACATGGTAATAAACCCGTTCACAATTCTTTCCTAAGTGCAGTCCTTTGCGGCTGTGGCCTTTAATGAGAATCATCTGGGCAGATTCCGTGTGAAACGTGGGCTGGCTCGAGAGGACTTGGGAGGCAGCTCGGGTTGGAGGGAGGCGGCGCCTGGCAGAGCCCTGCGGCCCCACGGCACAGACCTGCGGAGAGCCAGGAACACGCCCCCGCAGGTGTCGGGGCCGGGGGGGGGGGGGGGGGGGGGGGGCGGTCTCCAGGCCGCAAGCCCCCGCTGCCCCCCACTTCCTGCCCTTCCTGCCGGGGCGCCCTAGGCTCGGCTCCTGCTGTGAAAGCACGCGCTCGCGGGTCCTTGCCTCTCCAAATTCTGGGAATTTCCTTTGAAGTCTGGAAGGCCTTTCATTCCGCCGCCTTCGCTTGGAATTGGGCGAGCGGGTCTCCGGCGGTCGAGGGAGCCCCACCCCTGCCCTGCGGCCTGCGCAGCGCCTTTGCTCGGGTGCGCAGCGCCACCTGCGGACCGCTCGCGGCTCCCTTTCCAGCGGAGGGGTCCTGTCCCTCAGCCCGCGGGAGAGGCTGCACCCGGTGGACGAGCCCCGGGACAGCAGCAGGTCCAAAGAATCCGGGGTTCAGCCTCCAGAGTTCTGGGTTCGAGGCCAGCCGCGGCAGCGTGAACGTGGGTCACCCGTGAGTGCCACCGGTCCACCGACGGAGGACCCGCAACCTCCCGAGCTGCTGGGAGGATCCCAAGCAGTTGAGGTAAGGCCCTTGGTAATGCCTCGCCTCCTCTCCCCCAGTCTCTCCACACCCCTCTTTGATGCCCACGTGGCCTCCCCCCCACCTCCGCAGCCCCCTCGGCTCTTCTCCCAGCGCCCTTCCCCAACCCTCTACTCGGCTCTTCTCCCAGCGCCCTTCCCCAACCCTCTACCTGCGCGACCAGTCTAGTTGCTGCTAAGCCTCAAAGCCTCCCTCACCAGGATCCTGAATGCGACTTCTTCTTTCTAAGGTGACAGTCACCCAATACGACAGACAGACAGGCGCAAGCACTGGGACTCCAGTCAGCTTAGCCGACAGTCCTATGACCTTGACCTTGGATACTTCACTGGCCCCTCTCAGGGCAATTTCCTCAACTTTGAAAAAGGAGAGAAACTGTTTAGATCTTCACTCCTTGACTCAGGTTCTCTTTCCAAAATCTGTACACAATGAGAAGCGCTCATCTTGTCTTCCCCGACCCTATAACGGCCCCTCCCACTCCCTGCCCCTCCTGGGCTGAATTAGTAAAGAGCACCACCCCAAACTCATCACCCACCTACAGATCTGGGGAGGGGGCAGCATAGACTCTGCTCCTACATCCGAGAGTCTTCAGAGACAGCCTCTTCTCTCCAGCCTCCTCTCCACCCTCCTGCCTCTCCGCCTCCTGCTAGAGCAAAGCTCCCCGCCTCCACACACGCACCCACGGCTGCCAGAATGGCCACCCAAAACACGCTTCCAACCAGGTCACTCCCTTGCTTAACACTCTCCAGTGGCTCCCCAGAGCCTTTAGGATGCAGACCAGGGTGCATACCCTAGCAGAGTGAGCAAGGGCTGTTTGCCCCTGCTGCTGTTTCCAACGTCATGCCCTGCCCCTTCCCACCTTAGACTTGAGAGCCCCGTACCTGAACCTGCTTGTGATTCCATACACGCCATGCTGACCCGCACCCCTGCACTTCACTTACAGGGTCCCTTTCGCCCAGGAGGCGCCCTCCCTCAACACACCCACAGAGACACTGTGACTTCTGCGCCGGTGCCTCTCCCCTCCCCTCCCCTCCCCTCCCCTCCCCAGCCAGGCCGTTGGTCCTCTGTGCTGCAAAGCCCTCCATGCGTACATCTATTGCCTCCCCTAACCACATTATATTCAAGTGTAAGTCAGTGCTCTTGTTGTTCCAATTAGGCGTCCGTCTTCCCCTTTAAATCGTGAACTCTCGAGGGCTGTCTTATTCATCTCCAAATAACCCAGATGGCTCCCGGGACCTCCCAGCCCACTTAGCTCTAGTTTAAATGAGCTTGGTGGCAGACACGGCTAATTGCCTCCCCAGTAGCCATTTCCAAGTCTCCCGTAATGATGGAGCCCAGATTTTGTTCAGGGCGGCAATATGCCCAGCTAAATTAGTCTCCTTCCCAGACTCTCTTGCAGCTAAGTGTGGCCATGTGACTTACGCCTGGCAGAAGTCACTGGATGGGGCTTCCAAGAAAGCTTTTCGAAAGAGGACAGATTCATGCATCTGGCCTTCCCCCCCCCCACCCCCGCCTTGTTCCTTTCCTGGAACATAGGCAAGATGTCTGCAGCAGCATCAGCCATCATGGAATCATGAGCACAGAAGCCACACACTGAGTTAGAGCTGCAAGACGGAAGGAACCTCGGTCCCCTGTCACAACCTTGAGACAGGACACCAGCTGCCTGCTTTCAAACCACTCTTTGGTGGTCGTGGAGGCTGGGGTGGGGGGGGGCGGGGAGGGGCGCGGCGGTGGCGAGTCATCTCTTACTTGCAATCAGATGCAATCACAACTGATACAAACACCACTTCCTCACCCAGGAGTTCAAAGTCCTCCCCTACAAGAGGTCTGCTAATTCCCAGTGGGCTCACATTCTCACGGTCACCACAGGCAGTAAGATCCTGCTCACTGTTCTCTTTCACCTTGGAGCCCGACACAAGCCACGAGCCTTCCATTTTTAACAGTTTCACAGTAGGAAGTAGGTTAATTGAAAATATTTTATAGTAAAGACACAGACACTCTGCATTGCAGCATCTCACATTTACTCAGGCTGAAGAACAGTAAGCCTCATTCCTAGCAGTCCATCAGCTACTCCAGCCCCCTGGGGAATAGATTCTGACCACATCAATCCATGTGGTCCCCAGCCTCACACCCTCTGGCCTCCTCTCTCTTCTTTCCCTCTCCTCTGATCTTCCCTCCCCAGCCCTCCAAGGAGCAAAACCCAAATTCTTCTCATGATCTCACTCACAGCAACTTAACCATCACTTCTCTGGCTTGGGCTCCTATGAGCACCCTCACTTTCTGTCCCAGTGGTTTGCCAAGCTATTATTCTAAAGCGATTATTTCTCTCTAAGAGGAATTCTGTTACTAGAGGTTAAGATCATTAACTTCTCACTCTCCCTACATTTAGAGTGAGCAAGGGCTGGGGCCCCACAGTGTAGGGCCCCCATGAAGGAAGGTGGGTTGAATTGACAGGGCTGGAAGAGAACCCTAAGATACCCACACCCCAATACTCACCTCTTTTAAGAGGTGCCATGGCCTCTGATTCAAAGGAATAGTTCTGCATGAAATGTCAGGCCAAGTCAAAAGAAAGATTGGTGCTAAGGCCACACAAGTGCAAGATGAACCCATCGACTTTGTGTGCAAGTCACATTTGGTCTCTGGGCTCAAGTTTCCCATGAAGAACTGTGACTGAAGTTAGGAGGACTCTTTTTTTTTTTTTTAAGATTTTATTTATTTATTTGACAGAGAGAGAGACAGCGAGAGAGGGAACACAAGCATGGGGAGTGGGAGAGGAAGAAGCAGGCTTCCCGCTGAGCAGGGAGCCCGATGCAGGGCTCGATCCCAGGACCCCAGGATCATGACCTGAACCAAAGGCAGACTCTTAACAACTGAGCCACTCAGGTGCCCCAGGAGGACTCTTTAAATCTCATCTTTAAAAAACTAAGAATGATATGAGATCCCTTTGTAAATTGGAGATACTTTCGTGTTCCTTAGACTCTGCCTATTTTTCTTGATCGGTCTTGGCAAATATTTACTTTTCAAAACAGTAACTTGGAGGTGTTTTTTATTACCTCTACCAAATGTTCTTTTTCTTTGCTTGTCTTTATTATCACTTTCCTTCACTTTCTGCATTTATTCTAATTTCTGAAGTTTGATGCAGCCTCATAAATTTTTAGGCTTTCTTTGTTTCTAATATAAGTATTAAAGGCTATAAACTTCCCTAAATGTATGGTGTTGGCTGTGTCATCATGTTTTGATGTGTAATATTTCTGTGAGCGTTCAATTCTAAATCTTTTATAATTTCTGTTATGATTTCTTTAATCCATGAGTTGTTGAGAAGTATTTCTTTTTTAACTTCCAAAATAATGGGGAGGGTTGTACTTTCTTATAAATATGGTTGTTGATGTCTAAATTAATTGCATTGAGATTACATAATGTAGTCTGTATGACAATAATCTTTTTGAAATGTTTGAGGCTTACTTCATGGCTTTTCTCATGATCAACTTTCATAAATGTTCTATGTGTTCTTGAAAAGAATGTGTGTTTTCTATTTGTGTGCAAAAGTCCTTGTATTTCTATTGTCAAACTTTGTATTGTTCAGATATTCTGTATCTTTGTTAATTTTGTTTCTCCTAGAAAAATGAGTTAATAAGAAGGAAATGTTAAGGGCGCCTGGGTGGCTCAGTTGGTTAAGCGACTGCCTTCGGCTCAGGTCATGATCCTGGAGTCCCTGGATCGAGTCCCGCATCGGGCTCCCTGCTCGGCGGGGAGTCTGCTTCTCCCTCTGCCCCTCCCCCCTCTCATGTGCTTGCTCTCTCTCATTCTCTCTCTCAAATAAATAAATAAAAAATCTTTAAAAAAAAAAAAAAGAAGGAAATGTTAAATAGCTACTTTGAATTCATTGTTGATTTCTCCTTATAGTTCTGTCAACATTTGCTTTATATATTTTAAGCCTATTTTTTAGGTTTGTGTCACTTAGATTTGTTACATCTTTCTGGTAAACAATGTTCCATCATTACATTGTGGTACTCTGCTGTTATAGTTATGCTTTCTTCTTTAATTAGTATTTTGTCTGAAATTAATATCCCCACACCATTTCTTTTCCTTGGCTTAGTATTTGCCTGGCATATATTTTTTCCATGCTTTTACATTCAGCTTTTGTATGTCTTTATGTCTCTTGTAAACAGCATACAAACTGAATTTTGCTTATTTAAAAATAATCAACTCTGAAAATCTTTGTATTTTACCAAGAGATTTTAGCTACTTTATATTTATTGTGATTACTGGCATAGTTTTATTTTTGCTATCTTACTTTGTATTATACATCTGTCCCACTTTTTCTCTTCCTCTTATTTGGTTTTTCTTTACTTGTCATTTGCGAGGGTTGATTATTTTTCTCATTCAGTTTTTTTACCTCTATTACTTTAATAGTTACTCTAGAAAATTTAATGTGCATATTTAACAATGTCTAAAGTTAATCAGTATCCTTACCTTTTTCTTCTGAACAATCCATGGACTTTAAAATATTTATCTCTGGGGCACCTGGGTGGCTCAGATGGTTAAGCGTCTGCCTTCGGCTCAGGTCATGATCCCGGGGTCCCGGGATCGAGTCCCGCATCGGGCTCCCTGCTAGGCGGGGAGCCTGCTTCTCCCTCTGCCTCTGCCTCTCTCTCTCTCTCTCTCTCTGACTCTCATGAATAAATAAATAAATAAATAAAAAATTTATAAAATATTTATCTCTGATCACTCCTCCATACTTGTAAGTTATTGGGATCTATGGTTTTAGCCTATTTTTTCTTTAATCAAAAAATAGGCATTATTTTATAAAGTCAACATTTATTTATATATACACACATGTTCACCACTTTCTTGGCTTTTCCTTTTTGTGTGCCATAGCTGGGATCTGGGATTACATCTGAGAATACACTCCTTCTGTGATAAGAACATGATTTTTAATCTAAAATGACTTTAATTTGCTCTTCCATTATAAGATACTTTGGCTGAGTATACGTAATTTTAGGCTAATGGCATTTTGTCACAGCACGTTTTTCTACTGCCTTCTGGTTTCTATTCTGCTCATAGTGTAATTACTTTGTAGGTAATCTATTTTCTGGCTGCTTTTGCAATGTGCTCTCTGCCTTTGGTGTTCTACATTTTCACTATGATATGTCTAGGAGTGAATTTTGTATGCTGCTTAAAATTCAGAGCATCCTAATTCTGAGGTTTTGCATCTTTCAGCAATTCTGGAAATTTCTCAAGCACAATCTCTCTGTCTTCTCATCCTGAAACTCTGACTAGAAACTGCTCTGTCCTCCATGTTGCTTCACTTTTCTCTCATATTTTCCATTCCTTTTTCTCTCTGATCTACATTCTAGTTAATTACTCCACATTTATCTTCTAGTTCATGAATCTCTCTTCAGCTGCTTCTAATCTCTGTATCCCCCATCTACTGAGATTTTCCATTTCAATTGCTATAGTTATTGTTCCTAGAAGTTTTATTTGGTTCTTTTACAATTCTTCTTGGTCTTTTTCTTTATTTTCAAAGTATCTCTTTACTTATTTTCTTTTTTGTTAAAGTTTTATTTATTTTTTTACTAGAGGGGGGAGGGGAGAGGGAGAATCCCAAGCAGACTCCCCATTGAGTGCAGAACCCAACGTGGGCTGGATCCTGCAACCCTAAGATCACAACCTGAGCCAAAATCAAGAGTCGGACACTCAACCTTCTGAGCTACCCAGGCACTGCTACTTATTTTCAAGTATCTCTTTAATTTCTATAAGTGTGCTAAACATACTTATTTAATAATCTGTATTCTTCATTCCAATATTAAAGTCTTTTCAGGTCTAATTCTACTGTCTTTTTTTTTCTGCTGATTCTTCCTTACAGTGCCTTTTTCATGTCTGTTTTGTGATTTCTGACTATGAGCACAAGTTCCTTAGAATTTTATCTGTGAGAATTCTTTGAGTCTTGGGATGAAGTTGTGTTTCTCCAGATAATTTCTGCCAACATCTGAGTTAATACAAACCTAAAACTACTCTATTTAAAGTTTTTTGAGACTACATAAACAGAATGAATTTGGGCTGGAGACCTGTATTAGGGCCAGCTGTTAATTAGGATTTCTCAGAGGATCTTTTTTCTCTCCACTCAGTGCCCAGTCTTGTCAAACAAAGGCAAGCTTGCTTTTTGTCCTCCCACCTGCCTGGTGGGTTTATTTTCCACTAACCTCTCCACTAGGGATGTAGCCCTTCTGAGTCCCAGCTCTAGATGAGGGTCTCTATTGGTTTTACCAACCTGGGTGGGTCCAAGATATTATTTCCCCCCATCACATCTGGCTGTCAAAAACTAAAGCTCAGGACCATCAGTTCTTGGTGGAAACACTCAGGGTGAACTGGCTTCTGTGCTAGCTTATCTACCTGGCTTCCCTGTTGTTGTTCTTGTTTTGTTATTCTTCCTCCTCTTCCTGCTTTCCTTCTCCTTTTGTTTTTGAATATTCCTTATTTTTTGATGAGCTCAGCTCTTCACTTAAAACCTTTGGTTTTCCAAAATAATTTATCCCAGTTTTGGTTTTTTTGTTTTTTGTTTTGTTTTGTTTTCTCCTAGAATCTAATTTAGGATGTTCAGTCCACCAAACTTTGCAAAACAAAGTCTAAAGACATTTTTGGATTATAACAGTTGTCCCTAAGTGTATCTGTGATTCATACTGTCTTCACAAACTAAGTCCCACAGGTACTGCAGTGATTTCATTGTCTTGCTTCCATGCCCCCTTCACCTTTACCAACACCAGACCCTGTGGATGACTGACAAGTGACTTGTATCTTGTTTGTGTGGAGCCCAAAAGGGTACTAACATTTCAGAATAATGAAAGTTCTTCAGGTCATCTTCTGATGGAGATAATAATGACTGCTAACTTCTAGTGGGCACTCACTATGTGCCAGTCATTAGGCTAAATGCTTTTTGTGCATTCTCCCATTTCATTCACACAACAGCCCTATGAAGTAACACAATTATTATCATATCCATTTGAACTACAAAGAAGCTGAAGTCCAAGTGGTTAAGTAAATCACTCAAGGTCACCAGCCAGGCAGGGCCGAAGTCTGACCCCCAGGTTGTGTCTAACTCAGAACCAGAGTCTTAACCACTGTGCTATACAGTATGAGTAATGCTCTTTGGCCATGATGACCAACAGCCACAGAAAGCATGAAAATGGTACAGGCAAGGAGGGGTGGCTGAAACGACCCCAAACTCTACCCATCCCAGAGCACTTTCAGCCTTCAGAAGCCTTAAAACTAGAGGTTTGTCCTTTCAGGTGAAGGTGTTATGTCTTTAACCTTTACTTCTAGGAATGGCAGCATACAATGGCTGATAATGGAGGATGGAAAGAAAATTCTCATGTATATAGCATCTGTTATGTGCCAGACCCTAGCCAGTGCTTCCACATTAACCCTATAAAATGGATATTCTCACTACATTTTGCAGATGGAGCAACTGAAGCTCTGAGTGGGCTTGGGGTTCAAACTCAGAACTATGTGATTTTAAAGCCATGGTCTGCTTTCTACATTAATACTGAAGATGGTAAGGCAGTGGAGTGAGGCACTGTTCCTAAAGTTGTGTGGAGAAGAGAGAGTCAGAAAGACCAAGAAACTCAATCAGAGAAGATCAGCCAAGGTCCCCAAAGCACAGACTGATGGGGAAGAGAAAGATACTTTTGCAAAGACTGGCCTAACCTGCTCAGCCCTGCCATCCCTGGCACTAAGACAATTGGCACTAGACCCCCAGAATGGGATTTGGAGCTGGATCCCTTGACAGTCCTACAGCAGTAAGGACCCAGTGCTGGGGATAAGTGGGGTGTTGATAACCCCTGGAAAGCAGCTATATTACAATTTCTAAGACTCACCATGCTGGACAGTAGAGTGCTGGTTTATGTAGTAGCTCTGGCACTTGAACAGTATGGGGACAGCGGTAATTATAAAAATTGTGCTAGTTGTATGGCTTTGGCTAACTGCTTTGGAAGATTTAAGAGACAATGATCTACAAAACTCTAGTGAAGGATATCAAAGAAGAACTAAATAAATGGAGAGATATTCCATTTTCATGGATAGGAAGATTCAATACTGTCAAGAGGTCAGTTCTTTACAACTTAATCTAAAAATTCAACGCAATCCTAATAAAAATCCCATCAACTTATTTTGTTGATGTCAACAAACTGATTCTAAAGTTTGTATGGAGAGGAAAAAGACCCAGAAGGGCCAACTCAATATGGAAGGATAAAAACAAAGGTGGAGGACTGGTGTTATCTGAGTTTAAAACTAATAGAAAGCTACCATAATCAAGACAATGTGGTACTGGTGAAAGAACAGACAAATAAACCAATGCAATAGAATAGAGGGCCCAGAAACAGGCCCACATAAAGATGGTCAATTGGTCTTTGGCAAAGACAATACAATGGAGCAGAGATAGTCTTTTCAACAAATGGTGCTGGAACAACTGGACATCCACATGCAAAGAACTGAATCTAGATACAGAGCTTACACCTTTCCCAAAATGGATGATAGGCCTAAAATGCAAAGTGAAAAACCATAAAACTTCTAGAAGATAACACAGAAGAAACTTAGATGACCTTGGGTAGAGTGATGACTTCTTAGGTACAACATCAAAAGCAAAACTCCATCAGAGAATTGATATGCTGGAGTTTGTTAAAATTAAAATTTCCTGTTCTGCAAAAGATATTGTCAAGACAATGAGCAGACAAGCCCTCAGACTGGGAGAAAATATGTTCAGAAGACATATCTCATAAAGAAATGTTTTCCAAAATATACAAAGAACTCTCAAAATTCAACATGAAGAAAATGAACTACCTAATTAGAAAATGGGCCAAAGACGTTACAGACACCTCACCAGAAAATATATGCAGATGGCAAACAGCACATGAAAAGGTGCACCACATCATATGCCATCCGGGAGATGCAAATTAAAAAACAACAAATTACTACTACCCACCTGTTAGAACGTCCAGACTCTGTAACACCTGACAACATCAAATGCTGGTGAGGATATAGAGCAACAAGAACTCTCATTCATTGCTGGTAGGAATACAAAATGGCACATCCACTTTGGAAGATAGTCTGATGGTTTCATATAAGACTAAACATATGTTTACCATACAATCTATTAATCTTGGTGTTCACCTAAAGGACTTGAAAACTTATGCAGCTTTCTTCATAATTGCTAAAAGTTAGAAGCAACCAATAATATGTCGTTTGGTAAGTGAATGGATAAATAAACTGTGGTACATATAGACAATGGAATATTATTTAGTGCTAAAAACAAATGAGCTATCAAGGCATGAAAAGACATGGAGGGACCTTAGATGCATATTACTAAGTGAGGAAGCCAATCTGAAAACATACCGTATGATTCCAACTCTATGACATTCTGGAGAAGGCAAAACTATGGAAACAGTAAACAAATCAGTGGTTACCAGGGATTAGGGAAAATGGCAGGATGAATAGGTAGAATACAGAAAATTTTTAGGGCAGTGAAACTATTCTGTATGACACTGTAATGGTAGGTAATGTCATTATACTTTTGTTACAACCCATAGAACGTTCACCATTTGAGTGAACCCAAATAAAAACTATGGACTTTAGGTGATAGTGCTATGTCGATGTGGGTTCACTGTGTATAACAAATGTACCATTCTGGTGCTGTATGTTGATAGTGGGGGAGGCTGTGTGTGTGAGGGGATTGAGGTGTGTAGAGGGTATCTGAGAACTCTCTGTACTTTCCACTCAATATTGCTATGACTCTAAAACTGCTCTAAAAATTAAAATCTATTTAAAAAAAAAAATGAATGGAAAGGGAAAAAACTAACAGGCCCAGATCAGGTGGTGACCAACTCAGGGTTCACTGTGAAAGCCAGAAGACCTGTGTGGACTCTCATCTCTCTTACCCACAGGGACTCCTGGGCCAAAAGTCAGGCCCCAGATCAAATTGTAAAGATAGCAGCATTACTAGGGGGAAACATCTTCTACATCAAAGTCAAAGCCTTCAGAGGAAGAGTGGGACCCTGAGCCATGGAACAGGGACACTGAGTGGACAAGCCTGAGAATTTTTGAACCTCCTGAAGTTCTGAGTCCTCAGGGCTAGAAGAAGCTCCCTCCTACTTGCTAGAGAAAGTGGCCTCCCCAGGGCTGGAGACCATGTATAAACCTCACCTGGAAGGGCCACCTCCCCAAAGGATTCTTGACCTTCTCAAGATCTTGCTTGCTGCTTCAGGCCATTGCTTGCTGCTTCAGGCCAATCACCAGGGTCAGGATTCAGCAGAGCCCAAGCAGAGAAACACGGCCTCTGCTCTGGAACCAAACAGCTTCCACATCAAAGGAATGGCAGCCCCTGGCTGATGAATACCTGCAAGAACCATGGGAATATTCGTGGAAGTAGATCTTGGGAGTGTGGGCTCACTACAGTTGACTAAAGATAAGGTGGAATCTCTTTTATATTTATTGACATGGGAGCATGTCATAACTCAGGACCTTTGGAGCCAGCCTAAGACACTGCTGATAACTTCTTCACGGCGGGGCTCAGTGATGGCCTATGGCCCAGGAGGTGGCAATGCTGGAATGTTTGGCAGAATTCTCAGGAAGGTGAGAGTGTTAGAATGGATGCATTATGCGAAAGCACAGAATTCACTCTGCTTCCTTAAAGTAGCCAGAGCCCACCCCCATTATAAGGCAATAAAACTGCACTGCTAAGAGGACCACCAGAATCGCTGAGAAGCTTAGTAGTGGTGGTGGCCGTTCTCTGCACGACGGGGTTGAAAGTAGCAGATGCTGCCACAGAACCGGGATCCCCAGAATCCTAGCGCGGATGATGGGATTCCAGAAAGGCTGATGCTAAGGAGAGCAGCTGACCAGCAGCACCAAGGTGGACAGAATGACTGTAACAGACAGCAAGGGCCATCAGACTACCCTGAGCTGCAGGGATCTTGGTGGTTGCTAATTGATGATGCTATCGTGAGGGGCATGATAGATAGACAGCTGACTAGAGTGTTATTTGACTTGAAAAACAGAAAAACAAAAACCACTCAGAGCTAGCGAGCAGAAGCTGACGCAAGCTGCTGCAAGCTGCCACCCCAGAACGCAATGGTTCTGCATACAGTTTTCAGATCTGAGTCAGTTCACAGACCTGGGGCCCAGGGATTGCAGAGGAGGCCAGATCTCCTTGAGAAGGGACCCCACCGGAACGCCATCACACGTGTATATGATAAACCATTTCTTGATCCCTTCCCAGAGTCATGTGGCCCGTTACCATGGTAACTGTGCACTGGGAAAGGAAAACACCCAGACTTTTCAAGGAACTTTGGACACCGGTCTGAGCTGACACTGATCCCAGGGGAGTTGAAATGCCAGCTAGAGCGGGGACTTACCGAGGGCAGGCACCACGGGGCGATGGTGAGAGTGGATGCTTTCAGATCACATCCTTCTCCTCTGCAAAGTGGGGACCGTGACAGCTTCGGCCTCAGAACTGAAAGAACCAAATGATGTGCTTGTGAGAAAAGACCATATAATCATCCTGGCTGGTGAGTGATAAATGCCTTTTCTTTTATAGCTTAACCATAAGAAAGCTAGTCCCTAAATCAACCATTGAAGAGCCAGAAAAATTAAAATTAAAAAATTGTATTAAAAAATTAAAAAAAATACAGGGGCGCCTGGGTGGCTCAGTCAGTTAAGCGTCTGCCTTTGGCTCAGGTCATGATCCCAGGGTCCTGAGATCGAGCCCTGCATTGGGCTCCCTGCTCAGCGGGGATCCTGCTTCTCCCTCTCCCTCTGCCTGCCGTTCTGCCTACTTGTGCTCTCTCTCTCTCTCTGTCAAATAAATAAAGAAAATCTTAAAAAAAAAAAAAAAAATTTTAAAATACAGTCATGTCACCCAACCAGTGTTGGGCACCACCCCACCGCCCCCCCAAGTTCCCCATGGGAAGAGGCCATACCTTCTGGGCCTTTCCCAGTATCTCCCAGCTTTGGGCAGGCTCTACACCCTGCTCTCCCATCTAAGAGGTGGTTTTGCCACAGCCTCAGCATGGAATGGAGCACGCTTGACTAAGAATCAGGAGCTGGGGCCCTAATCTTGGTTCTTCCCCAACCCGCTATGTGACATGGGGAGAGTTCCTCACCCCATTCGGGTTCCCATGGTAAAATAAATGGGGGGGGGGGGGACTGGATGCCCCACCAAGGCCTCTCTCATCTTCAGGACCCATAGATTTACCAGGACCCAATCCCAGTGAATACATCTCTGGAGCCTCAGCAGTTCAAAGAAACTAAACCTCGTTATAATTGTCTCTGCACAAAGCCCTTCAGAGTAACTGTATTTATCTAACACAAAGGACTACCTTGTTTCTACTGGCAGGGGCCCTCCCGCGGTCCCAAGAACACCCAACGCCGCTCTGAGGGACCCAACGGGACTTTAGCCTTGGGACAATCCCTGAACGATCCACCCCCACCCCACGCCCAGGCACACGGCTCTTCTCTGCTTTCAGCTGTCTTAATTCTTCATACCCTCAAACGTGCCATTCTGGCCTCTCTGCAATGCCCTTTGCGCCTGCGCGGGCTGGGTGGGGCGGGGACGGAGGCGGGGGCGGGGCAGGAAGCGGATGGAGGCCCCGCCCATGGGGCTCTCGGTCGGGGCCAAGGGCTGCATTTAATCAGACACAGGCCAGAGCCTAGTTAGCCCGGGAATGCGTACCTTGGGCAGGTGTCTCCTCCTGGAGGAGACTTTTACAGTGGCCACTCTCTCCTCGCAGACTTTTGGCAAAGCCCTCACCATTTTTTCACATTAATAATGGAAAAAGAAAAACCCTCAATGAATGTGCGGTGAAATGAATCTGCAATTAATTTCAAATAAGCTTAAAATCCCATCGAAATGCCTTCCCTTGGTATTTTTATGGGAAATGGTTTTCGCTAGATAGGCGCACCGTAAAGATCCTGAAACACACGATAGACGAAATCCTCCTAGGCGTGCTAAAGGATAATTTGGTTTTTCTCAAAGCTACATTAAAAATAAATAAATAAGGGATAGAAATAAGCCAGCTTTTAAAGAAATTTTAACCGCTAGCCTATAAACTATCCCAAGAAGCAATCTCCCCACTCAGGAAATTTAGCGTATGGTTCTCCAAGCTTAACCCTTTTGCTTCTTCCCATCCTTACGCATCTCTCACTTAAGCCAAATCACTTAAAGTCCCTTATCAAAAGGGGGCCTGAGAGGGCCTTTTCTCGTGGATCTAAAATCAGCCATGACCCTAAGGCCAGCGGCTCCCTCTTGCACCGGGTTGGTCTGGCTGCCGGTCAGCCCCACGCCAGCCAGGAGGGCAGCGGAAAGCCTTTCTCCCCTGGCCGCTGGGACGGTTTCCAGATCCAGTTCCCAGCCCCCGCCCCCCGTCTGATCCCAGGCCAAACCTTGGCTCCAATAATAACAAAGAGGCCCAGAAGATGAAAAGCTGAAGTCCTTTCTCTTCCAGCTGAAACCAGGTGTGATGTCGACGGGGAGAGGTGCCGAGCTCCGGCAAGCCAGATGAAGGCATGCTAAAGCAATAACCCGAAAACGAGCCCCAAATGGGGCCAGATGCCCAGACCTTTCACTTATTTTGCTATAAATGAGTTTCCTGGGGCAAAATAATTTCTTCCTTCAAAGAAAATCACAGTCAAAGGCCAAAGAGGAGAAGGATGGGGAGGAGGGAGGAAGTGAAAAGGGGAGGTGGGAGAGGGACACGGGCAAGAGCCTCTTGGTAGGTTTTCTAAGGCTTCCCAGAGAGCCCAACCAGACCCAGAGGGAGCCGAGTGTGTGAGCTCCTACTCTGATGTTTACAATGGGGAGCAGCCCTAGAAGCTTTGCCCAGCCTTTGGGCTGATGCTGTGTTCCTCAGCAGGGAGACAAGCCATTGGGATGGTTTGCTGGTCTCCCAGAGGGCTGGACTTCCTGGCTGCCCTGAGGGCTGGCAGGGGAGGCCTCGGAATCCCAGGGTAAAACCTGGGGTGTGGACGCAGGCTGCAGGCTGCCTTGGAAGGCTGCTTCCAACTCCGTCTCCCTTAGTGGTCACTCAGATGCAGGGATTTAAGAAGGCAGCCTTCAGCCCTGCCTGCCAGGAAACCTAATCTCAGGGTCACATGGATTTGGAGCTTCTGGACTCAATCTCAAAATGAAAGCCAGATGCCCTGCCAAGCGGCTTCTGCCTGGTCATTTTGAGTCGACGACAGTAGAGGTTGAACCAGAGCTGGTGGCCATCTGCCCAGAAAGGGGTATTTTCGGCAATGACCAGAAATGGAGACCTGGAAGATGGCAAAGCCTCTTTCTCCTTTGCCTTTGGTTCACGGCTCATTTGGGTAGGGAAAGTTGGTCTGGCTGGTCACTAACACACTTCCCAAGGCCTCAGCTGCCTCTTGGATCTTGAGCTACCACCTGGAACCCAGCACGTTCAGCACCACACCAAGGACCCTATCCCTCTGGGCAGTTTTTCCTTCAATTGCAACTTGGAGAAGTCTGAATTCTGACTCCATCACATCCAGCCTACCAAGATGTAGGGAGGGCTGAGGGATTCATCTGTTCAACAGGTATTTATTGAGCACCTAATGTGTACCTAGTACTGTTGCAAGCCCTGGGGATATAGCTGAGAAAGAAGAGGCTCTTCTCTCGAGGAACTGCTGGTCGGAGTCCCAGAGCAGGATCGGCAGTCTTCAGGAACCATCCAACAGAACAGCCCCTTCTGATCCTACACCGCCGGTGAGTGACAGCCTCACGCTGTGGACGGGGCACAGACTCGCAGACCGGTAGCGTCGGGAAAGGACTTTAGGGCAGCCCCCGGGGTGGAAAACCAGACCGGAGGGGTCGCGTGCACGTGAACTGGGAGCGGCTGGCGGTTTTAGAAGCACAAAGGGAAGAGACGTGCCCCGACCTGGAGGCAGGACTGGGAGCGCTGCGGAGGGGCGCACAACCCAGGCCGCTGCAGTTATAGCAGCACGGACAGAAACGGAGACGGTGTGGCCTGGAGAGCTCACTGAAGAACAGACTGAGGTCTCTGCTCTGAGGCAGAGGGTTGGAAACGGTCTCTTCTGCTCTGACTCGCAGAAGAGACACGGAAAGCCTCCAGGGAAAGGCGCCAGAGAACAAAAGCCCCAAAGACTGATTCCCACTGAGCCCATCCCCCGCCACAGGGGCGCAGGGCAACTCCGCCCAAACAGGGTTGCCTGAGTAACAGCATGGCAGGCCCCTCCCGCAGAAGACAGGCTGGGAAAACAAGAGGCCAGCAACCCTAAGGTCCCAAGAAAACAGGTGCATCTTGCTTGGGTTCTGGTCAATGATTTGGACTCTATACATTCCCTCAAACACCCATCAACAGAATGACTAGGAGGAGGAGCCCCCAAAATAGAAAAGACTCAGAGATTATGACTTATGCTGCAGATTTACAAATGGATGCAGATATAACCAAGATGTCGGAGATGGAATTCAGGCTAGCAATTGTGAAGACAATGGCTAGAATGGAGAAATCAATTAATGGCAACATAGAGTCTCTAAGGGCAGAAATAAAAGGTGAATTGGCAGAACTTAAAAATGCTATCAATGAGATCCAATCCAATCTAGATAATCTAACAGCTAGGGTAACTGAGACAGAAGAGAGAATAAGCAATCTGGAAGACAGTATAATAGATAAAAAGGGAAAAGAGGAGGCCAGGGAAAAACAACTCAGAATCCATGAAAATAGAATCAGAGAAATAAGTGACACCATGAAGCATTCCAATGTCAGAATAATTGGAATCCCAGAGGGGGTGGAGAGAGAGAGAGGACTAGAAGATGTATTTGAGCAATCGTAGCTGAGAACTTCCCTAATTTGGGGAATGAAACAAACATTCGAGTCCTAGAGGCAGAGAGGACCCCTCCCAAGATCAAGGAAAACAGGCCAACACCCTGGCATGTAATAGTAAAACTTGCAAATCTTAGAACCAAGGAAACCATCTTAAGGGCAGTTAGGGGGAAGAGATTCTTTACGTACAGAGGGAGGAACATCAGAATAATGTCAGACCTATCCACAGAGACCTGGCAAGCCAGAAAGGCCTGGCAAGACATATTCGGGGTACTAAATGAGAAGAACATGCAGCCAAGAGTACTTTATCTGGCAAGGCTTTTATTTAGAATGGATGGAAAGATGCAGAGCTTCCACGACCGGCAGAAGTTGAAAGAATATGTGACCACTAAGCCGGCCCTGCAAGAAATATTAAGGGGGGGTTCTATAAAAGGAGAAAGACCCCAAGAGTGATCTACAACAGAAATTTACAGGGACAATCTATAAAAACAACGTCTTCACAGGCAACATGATGACAATTAATTCATATCTTTCAATAATCACTCTCAACATGAATGGCCTAAATGCTCCCATAAAATGGCACAGGGATGCAGATTGGTTAAAAAGACAGGACCCATCCATATGCTGTCTACAAGAGACTCATTTTGAACCTAAGGATACATCCAGACTGAAAGTGAAGGGATGGAGATCTATCTTCCATGCCAGCGGACCTCAAAAGAAAGCTGGGGTAGCAATTCTTATATCAGACAAATTAGATTTTAAACTAAAGTCTGTAATAAGAGACACAGAAGGACACTATATCATTCTTAAAGGGTCTATCCAACAAGAAGATCTAACAATTGTAAATATCTATGCCCCCAACATGGGAGCAGCCATCTACATAAGCTAACTGTTAACCAAAATAAAGAGTCATATTGATAACAATACGTTAATTGTAGGAGACCTCAATACTCCACTCTCAGCAATGGACAGATCATCTAAGCAGAAAATCAACAAGGAAACAAGAGCTTTGAATGATACATTGGACCAGATGGACCTCATAGATATTTACAGAACATTCCACCCTAAAACAACAGAATACTCATTCTTCTCGAGCACACATGGAACTTTCTCCAGAATAGACCATATACTGGGTCACAAATCAGGTCTCAACCGATACCAAAAGATTGAGATTATTCCCTGCATATTCTCAGACCACAATGCTCTAAAACTGGAATTCAATCACAAAAAAAATTTGGCAGAAATTCAAACACTTGGAAGCTAAAGACCACTCTGCTCAAGAATGTTTGGGTCAACCAAGAAATCAAAGAAGAACTTAAACAATTCATGGAAATCAATGAGAACGAAAACACATCGGTCCAAAACCTATGGGATACTGCAAAGGCGGTCCTAAGGGGGAAATACATAGCCATCCAAGCCTCACTCAAAAAATAGAAAAATCCGGAATTCACCAACTAACTCTACCCCTTAAAGAACTAGAGAAAAAGCAACAAACGACGCCTAAGCCACGCATTAGAAGAGAAATAATTAAAATTAAAGCAGAAATCAATGAATTAGAAAGCAGAAACACAGTAGATCAGATCAACGAAACTAGAAGTTGGTTCTTTGAAAGAATTAATAAGATTGATAAACCACTGGCCAGACTTATCCAAAAGAAGAGAGAAAGGACCCAAATTAATAAAATTATGAATGAAAGGGGAGAGATCACGACTAACACCAAGGAAATAGAAACAATTATTAGAAATTATTATCAACAACTATATGCCAATAAACTGAGCAATCTGGATGAAATGGAGGCCTTCCTGGAAACTATAAGCTGCCAAGACTGAAACAGGAAGAAATTGACAACCTGAATAGGCCAATAACCAGTAATGAGATTGAAGCAGTGATCAAAAACCTCCCAAAAAATAAGAGTCCAGGGCCTGATGGATTCCCTGGGGAATTCTACCAAACATTCAAAGAAGAAATAATACCTATTCTACTGAAGCTGTTTCAAAAAATAGAAACAGAAGGAAAACTTCCAAACTCATTCTATGAGGCCAGCATTACCTTAATCCCCAAACCAGGCAAAGACCCCATCAAAAAGGAGAATTTCAGACCGATATCCCTGATGAATATGGATTCCAAAATCCTCAACAAAATCCTAGCTAATAGGATCCAACAATACATTAAAAGGATCATCCACCACGACCAAGTGGGATTTATCCCCGGGATGCAAGGGTGGTTCAACATTCGCTAATCAATCAATGTGATAGAACACATTAATAAGAGGAGGGAGAAGAACCATATGGTCCTCTCAATTGATGCAGAAAAAGCATTTGACAAAATACAACATCCTTTCCTGATTAAAACTCTCCAGAGTATAGGGATAGAGGGAACATTGCTCAAGCTCATAAAATCCATCTATGAAAAACCCACAGCGAATATCATCCTCAATGGGGTAAAGCTGAGAGCCTTTCCCTTAAGATCAGGAACACGTCAAGGGTGCCCACTCTCACCACTGTTGTTCAACATAGTACTAGAAGTCCTAGCAACAGCAATCAGACAACAAAAAGAAATAAAAGGTATTCACATTGGCAAAGAAGAAGTCAAACTCTCTCTTTTCGCAGACGACATGATACTTTATGTGGAAAACCCAAAAGACTCCACCCCCAAATTACTAGAACTCATCCAGCAATTCAGTAATGTGGCAGGATACAAAATCAATGCACAGAAATCAGTTGCTTTCTTATACACTAACAATGCAACTGTAGAAAGAGAAATTAAAGAAACGATTCCATTTACAATAGCACCAAAAACCATAAGATACCTCGGAATAAACCTAACCAAAGAGGTAAAGGATCTATACTCTAGGAACTACAAAGCACTCATGAAAGAAGTTGAAGAAGACACAAAAAGATGGAAAAATATTCCATGCTCATGGATCGGAAGAATAAACATTGTTAAAATGTCTATGCTACCCAGAGCAATCTATACCTTCAATGCCATCCCGATCAAAATTCCAATGACATTTTTCAAAGTGCTGGAACAAACAATCCTAAAATTTGTATGGAATCAGAAAAGACCCCGAATTGCCAAGGAGATGTTGAAAAAGAAAAACAAAGCTGGGGGCATCACGTTGCCCGATTTCAAGCTATATTACAAATCAGTGATCACCCAGACAGCATGGTACTGGCACAAAAACAGACATACAGACCAATGGAACAGAATAGAGAACCCAGATGTGGACCCTCAACTCTATGGTCAAATAATCTTTGACAAAGCAGGAAAAAACATGCAATGGAAAAAAGACAGTCTCTTCAATAAATGGTGCTGGGAAAATTGGACAGCCACATGCAGAAGAATGAAACTTGACCATTCTCTAACACCATTCACAAAGATAAACTCAAAGTGGATGAAAGACCTCAATGTGGGATAGGAATCCATCAAAATCCTAGAGGAGAACATAGGCAGTAACCTCTTTGACATCACCCACAGCAACTTCTTTCAAGATACATCTCCAAAAGCTAGTGAAACAAAACAAAAATGAACTTTTGGGACTTCATCAAGATAAAAAGCTTCTGCACAGCAAAGGAAACAGTCAACAAAACAAAGAGGCAACCCACAGAATGGGAGAAGATATTTGCAAATGACACTACAGATAGAGGGCTGGTATCCAAAATCTATAAAGAACTTCTCAAACTCAACACCCAAAAAACAAATAATCAAGTCAAAAAGTAGGCAGAAGAGATGAACAGACACTTCTCTGAAGAAGACATACAAATGGCTAACAGACACATGAAAAAATGTTCATCATCATTAGCCATCAGGGAAATCCAAATCAAAACCACACTGAGATACCACCTTACACCAGTTAGAATGGCCAAAATGGACAGGGAAAGAAACAACAAATGTTGGAGAGGTTGTGGAGAAAGGGGAACCCTCTTACACTGTTGGTGGGAATGCAAGTTGGTACAGCCACTTTGGAAAACAGTGTGGAGGTTCCTCAAAAATTTAAAAATAGAGCTACCCTATGACCCAGCAATTGCACTACTGGGTATTTACCCCAAAGACACAGATGTAGTGAAAAGAAGGGCCATATACACCCCAATGTTCATAGCAGCAATGTCCGCAATAGCCAAACTGTGGAAAGAGCCGAGATGCCCTTCAACAGATGAATGGATAAAGAAGATGTGGTCCATATATACAATGGAATATTACTCAGCCATCAGAAAAGATGAATACCCAACTTTTACATCAACATGGATGGGACTGGAGGAGATTATGCTAAGTGAAATAAGTCAAGCAGAGAAAGTCAATTATCATATGGTTTCACTTATTTGTGGAACATAAGGAATAACATGGAGGACATTAGGAGAAGGAAGGGAAAAATGGGCGGGGGGAATTGGAGGGAGAGATGAACCATGAGAGACTATGGACCTGAGAAACAAACAGGGTTTTAGAGGGGAGGGGGGAGGGGGGATTGGTTAGCCCGGTGATGGGTATTAAGGAGGGCACGTACTGCATGGAGCACTGGGTGTTATACGAAAACAATGGATCGTGGATCACTACATCAAAAACTAATGATGTATTGTATGGTGACTAACATAACATAATAAAATTAAAAACTACAAAAAGAAAAAAAAAAAGAACAGCCCCTTCTGCCCAGGGGCCCTAAGGCCTAGAGAGCAGCAGGGCCTGTCCAGTGCTGCCCAAAGTGGGTCTTCCACCCTCTATCCAGTGTTCCTTCTGCCACCCCACACACTCACCCATGAATCTCACAAGGCTTTCTCGATCACCTGCTGAGTACCCAACCTGGAGGACCCAAAGATCCCAAGATGAGGCAGGAGATGGGATTCAGAGTTTGAAGCCCAGAGCTGCCATTTACTGTGAACCTGGATGAATCTTTTAACTCCCGTGAACCTCCTTTGTCCAGTGGGATCTGATAGCAACTAGTTCACACTACTGAAATTATTATGAGAATTGAGGAGAATGTTGGTCCAGCCCCCATTGCCCGATAGAGCCTTGTAAATGCTGGCTGCGATTACAAGGTCTTGGCAACTGCCCTGCCTTCAAGGAGTACAGTCCAGCTGAAGAGATAAGACTGGTGCAAAATGGTTGGAATGCTGGCACCCAAATATATGACTTATGTGACTGGTGCAAAAGAGGGGAAGAGCATCCCGTCTTTGACTTCCTGAAGGTGATGGGACTTGGCCTGAGCACTGATAAATGGGTGGGATTTGGGTAAGTCTGAGCAGGCTGAGACTTTCAGACCAGAAGGGGCCTCAGTGAGCATGTAGTCATCTATTCATTCTTTCATCTGTTCATTTGCCAAATATTAATTCAGCACCCGTTGTGTGCTAGGCCCTGCTCTAAGCATTGGAAAGACAATGGGGAAGAAGGTGAGGTCCCTGCCTCCATGGAGTTTATCTTCCAGAAAAGGAGACAGTCAGCAAGTTAGTAAACATATAAACTAACGAGAATTTAAGGAGCTGGTTAATACGACAGAGGAACTTGGAAAGGGAAGGAACTTTCTTTGGATAGGGAGGCCAAGGACGCGTCTCTGGTGCCGAGATTTTTCTGAAGGATGCAATGACACCTCTCACTCAGGGTCAGCCACGGAGAGGAACAGAAAACAAGGAATCAGGCTGTCTCTTGGGTTGTTGGTTGAAGCAGTTGGATGATGATTCTGCCTTTTATGAGAGGGGGAAGTTTTGCAATGAAATCGTGGGTTCTCTGTGGGACATGCCATGGCGGATAGGCCTCTTAAACATTCCATAAACAGTGGAACAGGCAGTCCAGAGCTCAAGAGAGAAACAGGCCTGGAGACACAAAAATAAGACCCATTTAAATGGAGATGAAAAGCCATGGGACGGGGAGAAATTCAGACAAAGAGCAGAGGACCCAGGATCAAGCTCTGATGACCTTGCAGAGAGATCCGTTGAGCAGAGACTGAGAAGAATTAGACTCTGAGGCAGGATGAAAATCAGAAGAAGGGGCATCTGGGTGGCTCAGTCGGTTGGGCATCTGCCTTCAGCTCAGGTCATGATCCCGGGGTTGTGGGATCAAGTTCCGCATTGGGCTCCCTGCTCAGGGGAGTCTGCTTCTCCCTCTCCCTCTGGGCTCTCTCTCTCTCTCTCTCTAATAAATAAATAAAAAAGAAAGAAGAAAGAAAGAAAGAAAGAAGAGAAAGAAAGGAAGGAAGGAAGGAAGGAAGGAAGGAAGGAAGGAAGGAAGGAAGGAAGGAAGGAAGGAAGGAAGGAAGGAGGAAAGAAAGAGGAAGAAAGAAAGAAAATCAGAAGAAGGTGGTGTCCGAGAAGCTGTAGCTTACTCACAGTTCCATTTCCACTTCCTTGCAGTGAGCCAGGATTCCTGCCCACTAGACACAGGCAAGCTAAAGAGTATCTTCCTGGGATACGTGGGTGGCTCAGTTGGTTAAGCATTGCCTTCGGCTTGGGTCACAATCTGGGATCGAGTCCTGCATGGGGCTCCTTGCTCAGCAGGGAGCCTGCTTCTCCCTCTGTCTGCCACTCCCCCTGCTTGTGCTCTCTCTCTCTAACAAGTAAATAAATACAATTTTTTTAAATAAATAGATAAATAAATAGAGTATCTTACTCATGGGACACCTGGGTGGCTTAGTCAGTTAAGCATCCAACTCTTGGTTTAAATTTATTTATTTAGAGATCTTGATTTAAATTTATTTAGAGAGAACCCTAAAATAAATAAATTAATTTAAAAAGAAAATCTTACTCATGCTCCCCTCCAGCGCAGGTCTGTATGTGACCTGGCTTTTTCTGAGTAGGTGCGCTAACTCAAGATTTGGATAATGGGGTGTAGCCTGCATCTGTTGCACCTGCAGGCAAGCACGGCGTGGAGGCATTTGGGGTTTGAGCAACACCTGTAACAGAGGGTCCCAGAAGTCCCTAGCTCTGTGAGTGCTGAGAGGCAGACAAGGCACAAACTGCCGCGGGAGCAGTGTGAACCAGGTGCGCATCCCCACCATGGCAGAGGAAGCAGCCCCCATGGCAGGCCAGGTCTTGCATGACGTTCTAGGAGGTGTTTCTGCCGGACTGGATGGGGGGGGGCGGGGTACAGCCTCTAGCTGCCTCTCCAGCCCTTCCAATGCTTTATAAACACAGTACTCTCTTTCTTAAATCTCTTTCTGCCTCGGCTAGCTCGGGTGGATTCCATTGTCCGCAGTTGAATGAGAAGGAATGGGAAGAAAGCATGTATTTGATAAGGAAGGGGATAGTCCCCTGTGTCAAACACTGCAGAGAGTTTAAGATAAGAACAGGAAAGCATTTGAATTTTTCAGCACAAAAGTGACCTTGATGGGAGCAGTTTCAGTAGGAAGCAGAAGAGTGAACAGGAGGTGAACGGGATGAGACGGCCAGTGGAGAGACGCTTTTTGAGAAGTTTGTCTGACATAATGCAATGGCTGGGGGGAAATGCAGGCTCAAGGAGGCGTTTGTTAAGAGGAGAGACTTTAGGCATTTCAACTGTGGAAAGGATGGCGTAGAAAGAGAGGGAGGTTAATCATATCCAGAAAAGAGAGGCTAACTGAGGGAGACAAGTCCTTGAAGGTAAGGAAATGGGATCTAGAGTGTGTGGAAGAGCCGGCCTTCCAAAGGATGAAAGAAACTTCCTTCATTATAACAACCTCTTGGATTCACAAGATAGGGGGTAGACCACGGGTGTGTGGGGGGAGCTATGAGGGATAAAATGAGAGGAAGCCAAATTGTATGAAGCCTTGAATGCCAACCCAAGGAATTTAGACCTCCTGCAAACACTGGTTTTGGGGGCCAAATGCTTCCAGCCAAGAGGATCACACAAGAGCAAATATCTGAGGGAGATCCAAATCAAGTCCACAGGAAGGAAGATCCTTACCTAGTGAAGTGCCCGTTGTTGGACTGGCATCAGAACGGGGCAGGGTTCTGGACTCAAGAAAGAGCAGTATGATGGATAGCGCACTGGCCTTCGCTTCAGATGGACCTAGGTTAGAATCTTTCCACTTCATAGCTGTGAGACGTAGGGGAAATTATTCAGTTTTTCTGAGCCTCCTCTGTAAAGCGGGAAGAATTGCTCCCCTTGGAATGGATGTTGTTAAGACCAGATGAGATCACACACTCACCTCACACATAGTAAGTACTTAGTGAATAGTAGCTACCGAGCCAGAATTCCTGGCAAAGGGGCCTGGGATCCACAGTTTTAGTAAGCTCTTGGAGGTGATTCAAGTGTTGGTCCCTGGGGCCTGCAAAAAAGTTTGTGTGGGCTTTTCCCATGGCCTCACAGACAGTAGGTACTCAATTTGTCGAATGATTAGTTAGATAGACAGGCAGACAGATGGGGTTGGTGGTGCACAGAGAAGAAGGACAAGAAGGAGAAGAAAAATAGTGTCTTAATCCATTCAGGCTGCTATAACAAAATACCACAGACTGGATGGCTTATAAACAATAGAACTTTATTCCTTACAGTTCTGGAGGCCGGGAAGTCCAAGATCAAGGCGCCAGCCTGGTGGGATGAGGGCCCTCTTCCTGGTTCATAGCCAACACCTTTTTGCTGTATCCTCACGTGGTGAAGGGGCTGGGGATCTCTCTGGGGCCTGTTTTATAAGGGCACTAATCCATTCTTGAGGGCTCTACCTTCATGACTTAGTCACCTCTCAGAGGCCCCCGCCTCCTAATACCATCACCTTGGGGGGAGGGGAGGTGGTTAGGATTTCAACATATGCATGGGGGGGGGGGGGACATAAACATGTAGACCTAGATAGATAGAATGAACATAAGTAGATAGAAAACAGATCAGCAGATCAACAGAAGTAGCTGTAAAGAAATTACAGTCTCAATTTGGAGCATTAAAATTTAAAACCATCTTTGTGAGACTTTGCCACTCTCCTGTAAGTAACAAGGTCATGGCGAATGAGTCATTTTCCTCTTTGGAGGAAAAAAGCCCAGGGGAAGGCCCCATACTCACACAAAATCCAACACCAGCCAAAGCCAAATGAGGCACAGACTAACTGCATACATGCTTGTCATTTCCTAATAGGACAGTCAGGGTTTTCAGCAACAGCCTTGCAGAGCTGATCCGTTTGAAACAAACATTTTATCTGGAAGCAGAACAAGTCTGTTGGACCTAATTACATTGAATCCACTTCGGGATCAGATTTCACCCCTCCATCCCAAGATACACCAGGGCTCAGGGTTGCACAGACCCCAAGAGATTCCCTACAAGGGTCCCTCTCCCACTCCCCCCGCTTGTGTTCCCTCTCTCGCTGTCTCTCTCTCTCTGTCAAATAAATAAATAAAATTTTAAAAAATAAATAAATAAAATAAAATAAAATCAGCCCCTTGCAGGTTTTCACCAATCCCTTATCATTCCCCTAATTTATTAGTGTCTGAAAACCAAGGCTTTGGAACGGTCCTAATTTCACTTCTTCCTGCCCCGTTGGCAGGAAGTTGAAATAAGCCAAAAATGTGAAGGGGGGAGCGGAGAGGAAAGAGAGTCCAAGACAAAACCTAGCCTGCCTGACATTTTCTTTCAGTAGAATCATTTGTTATGCTATTAAAGCTCCCACCCTCATCATTCTTAGAGAATGTCAGCTTGAATATTCAACTTTTCATCAACCTTGATCTCCAGTTGATGCCTCTTCCTCCCTGCAGAGCAGGAATTTTGAAAGGTTAGAAAACAACAGTCTCAAAATCACAGGCTCTTCAGCTCTTGGCAGCCAGACTGCACGTCCTCCTGCTCCGTCTCTTGGGGCAATTGGTGTGGATGTCCCCGTGGCGGCTGAGCCTCACTCCGTGAGGGCCCCAGTGGCTTCTGGGGACCTTCCCTCCCATTCTTCAGTGAACATGACATCTGGAACCTGAAGCTGGCATATTAATAAGGTCTGCATGCGGAATAGGACTCTGCGTCACCTGAAATGCACAGACTCCTATGTGGACCAGTAGTTGTTCCTGAGGTCACTTTCTGCTGATGGCATCAGGGGGCCAAAGCATCTTCAGAAGGGTGGGGAACACCTTTCCGATGAGCTCAGAGAAACTAGCTGGAGCCATAGTCAGGCCTGGTATAAAGCTTCAAAAAGATTTTTCAGTTGCTATTTGAGTGTGACAGCCCAGTGTGGTAGAAATTCCACCCGAGGTTGGGATCCTCGCCTGCCCATGATCTAGCTGGTGACCTTGGGCGAGCTGCTTGATTGTCTCGGGAGCTCAGTGTTCTCAGCTGTAAGCTGGGTGGAGGGGATGCCCGCTTCACCAGGGGAAGTGTGGGAAATACAAACAGACCGTGGAGGATGCCTTGCCCAGCCCTGGACGCGGGGTGGCCGCTCAACCCAAGTTCATTCCTCGCTTCCATCCTGGCCTTCTTCGTAGGAGCCTCAAAGGGTCAGAACAGGTTCTTCTCAGAGGATGCTCACTCCTCAGAAGATTCAGAAGAGTGGTTCTGCCAAGGTTTTGTCCCTGTATAAATTCAACAAACAAAGACTCTTTTGATGCTCAACAGAGAAAACTCTTTGTCCTCACCTCTGGTCTTAGCAAGTTCAATACCAGCCGCTTACTTTACGTCAGGAGAGACAAAGGCATTGGAATTTAAGTTCCTTTGAGGGCTAAAAGATAACAGTCAACACCTGCAAAAAAGAACCTGTACATTAATCTCTTAAAACATGAGGGATTTTTTTCTACCCAGGAAATGAACACATTTATTTTCTTCCTTGAAAAGACCTCCACTCAGGCCGCTCAGAACTTGTTAGCATCCAACCAAACTGGGGGCATTTATGTTGAAGACACATTAATATTTTTCTCTTAAGAAAACGTTTCAGGATCTTTGAAAATCTTTTTTTAGACCGTGCATAAAATCTCTTATGTGCTACACCATGGAATTCCCCAGCACCGCCCCCCAGGCCAAGAATATCCACTCCCCCTCCCCATTAGACTGTCCTCTGTCTCAAATTCCTCCATTATGGATCCAGTCCTTTGGGTTAAGCATTATCTTTCACTAGGCTCCTGGGGAGTTAAGGAGGTCCATAGCTGCTAGTACAAATTTAGCAGGAATAAATCTATACTCATAAATTTAAACATGCAATAGATAGAACTGTATTTATTTTCCTCATCCAACTAATTCCAGACCCCTGCCCATTCTTCTAAATTGTTCTTGATTTCTTTACTGTTGATTTTCCAGAGCACCATGCATATTCTGAGTGTTACATTATTGCTATTTTCTCCAACTTTTTACTTTGAAAAATCTCAAACTAACAAAAAAGTGACATGACTATCATAATAGATTTACCAATTGTCATGTTGTTCCATATCTGCTTTCTTTTTTTCTTTCTTTCTTTTTTAAAGATTTTATTTATTTATTTGACAGAGAGAGACACAGCGAGAGAGGGAACACAAGCAGGGGGAGTGGGAGAGGGAGAAGCAGGCTTCCGGCCGAGCGGGGAGCCAGATGCGGGGCTCAATCCCAGGACCCTGGGATCATGACCTGAGCTGAAGGCAGACACTTAACGACTGAGCCACCAGGCACCCCCTTTCTTTGGTATAGGTATAAATATAGATTTATAAATATATATTTTGAGAAGTTGGTGGCATTCAGACACTTCACCACTAAATATTTCAATGTAAATCTAAGAACAAGGACATTCTGTTACATAAACCACAGTGTGATTCCTCCACTCAACAAATTTAGCCTTTATATAACACTAATGTCTACTTTAGGGTTCATATTCAATGTTTCCCATTATCCTAATCTGCTTTGACATTGTAAAAAATACCTCCCAATCTATCAATTATTTATTAACCCCATCTATGAAGACCATTTAACAAAATCTTTAATTTTGATATCATCAAGTGCATTCATTTTTCTCCCTCGGGAGAGAGGTTTTGAGGGTCTCATTTAAGAGGTTCTGGGCTACCCCCGAATTGCAAATATATCTTTCAACAATTTCTCCTATTAGCTTTATAGTTTCACCTTTCAAATTTACCTTTTAAATCTCAGCGGGGTTCACCTTTGTATAGGGTAAGAAGTAGGGATTCAACTTTCTTTTCACAGAGTGAGCAAGATTTTCCAAAGGTATTTATTAAACAGTCTGTTCTTTCCTGGGGTTGTTTGCCACACTCTGTTATACATCTGATTCCCACCAGTGTGGATCTGTTCTCAGGCTCCCTCTTCCTTCCGTGTGTCTGACTGCCCATTCCTGCTCAGGCGCCATGGTGGTTTTTGCACCTGGGTGGGGAGCAACCTCAAAGTTCCCTCTAGCTAGACTAAGAATCGAATTGACATGAGACAGATGAACAGGAGAAAATCACATTGAATAGCATAGGTATGGAGAATCCACACAGACATGGAAATCCCAGACAGACAAAATGAGGTCCATATGTCATTCCGAAATGAGGCAAAGGGGCTAGTGGTGTGCACTTCACAAGGTGGTTAAGAAGAGTGGATGTTTGGTAGTTAGATGTTTGCCCTGCCATACAGATGGGTCACTCAGGTAACGTTTTTCTCTAGTAATAATCTTATTTGGGAAAGACCCCCAATTTAGATTCTTCTGTGTGGTTAAGGGAGGGACAGTTTCTCTTCAGCCTGCAGGGTCTCAAGTGCCTTTAGCTCAAAATAATCCACATGCCAAAGTGGCACATTCAGGGGTGGAGGGGGGCTGTCCTGAACCCCTTCAACATGTTTCCCATATTTCCAATAAATCAAGTTCTCTCCTTTTGTTCTTATGATTCAAACTTGACAGCTATTTGGAGACTTAGTTATTCTACTGTATCAATTTTAGACCATATTTTTTAAGTTCTTCAAACATTCTTGCCCACAGCCAACCACTGAAGTAACTTTAATACGGAGCTGCCTAGACACTAAGTAACGAAGTTACAGATGAAGGTTCTAGTCCTGAAAACTCACTTCATATCCCACCCCCCAAACGCCAAAATTTAGCTTGAAAAGAAACCAATAAAAGCAACTGTTTGTGAAGTGGTTGTGAATTCCAATTCACATCTTCAGAAATACAAGAAAAAACACTTTTTCTAATTTCTCAAAGCTGTAGTGGATTTCTTTTTGGAGCTTCTATTCTACTGCAGTAGCCGAAACTTACTTTCATTCCATTTGGCGACACTTGCCACTTCCTCTGGGGCAGCATTTGAGTTCCAAAGGACTTACAGAGAACCAAGTCTTCAAAGGGAGGGGAGATCTATTGAGTCTTCAATATCACTGAGACAGGCAGACATCATTAGATGTCCACTGTCCCATCTAGTGCAAGGCTGATGGTCTCCAAAGGTCTCTCTCTAGTCTGGTTCCCCCTCAGGCTCCTGGCGATCATCCCAGCACTGCATGAAGGGGATTAAGAAAAGCTCTGAGACCCTCATCTGCCCAGATGCTCTGACCACCAGTTCTCTGGGATCCTGCCACTCACAAAGCACCACCAGGAAAACCAGGCCCAGGTGCCCCATACTCTCAGACTCCACCAATCCATTAGGTCTCAGCAGGATTCATTCTCCTCTCCCTGGGACCACTGACAGCTACCTCTCTGTATTGGTCAGCATTGTCTGGAAAAACTGAACCAATGGGATGTATATACAGAGAGAAGGAGATTCAGTGTAAGGAATTGGCTCACATGGTTATGGAGGGTGGCAAGTCCCAAATCTGCAGGGTAGGCTGGCGGGCTGGGGACCCAGGACAGCAGGTGGTCCAGTTCAAGTCTGAAGGCAGTCTGCTGTAGAACCAGAGAGAGATGTTACAGATGAAGTTCAAAGGCAATCTGCTGAAAACTTCTCACTTGCTCAAGGGAGACTGGTCTTTTTATTCTGTTCAGGCCTTCAACTGATTAGATAAGGCCCATTCACATTATGGAAGGCAATCTGCTTTACCCAAAGTCCACTGATTTAAATGTTACTCTCATCTGAATCCTTACACAAACACTTAGAATAATGGTTGGTCAAATATCTGGCCACTGTGAAACCTCCAAGTTGACACAAAAAATTCACCACCACACTCTCCTTGATTAATGCTATATCAGTTAGGATCCAGTCAGGTAATTCATCACAGAGGATTTATATTTTTAATGAGATATCATTCACATATCATAAAATTCACCCTTTTAAAGCATGCGATTCAGTGGTTTTTGGTATAGTCACAAGGTTTTGCAATCAGCACCACTTTCCAGAACATTTTTATCACCCCAAAAGGGGACCCATACCCATTAGGGATTAGCAAGAGGATTTATTCCAGGGAATTGACAACAAAGGGCCAGGCATCAAAGGACTGAGAAGTCGGAAAAGGACCACCGATGTCATACAAACATGTAACCACAGGAAACAGCTACCACTCCTAGGACTAGGGGAGCAAAGGGAAGAAGTCCAGATTACCAGAACCCAGGACCCTGGAGGCGGGATCTCTCGGAAGGGGGTAGCAGCCTGCTGGCGTTGGGACGTCAGGATGTTGGAGGAGGAGTCACAGAGCTGGGACTGGGATCTCTGAGGAGGGGGCATGTCCTAAATGCTGTCACACTGCAGGACCTCTGCTGGGTGGGAGGGGCTGGTTGTGGGGGCCTCGAGAGATGCTGGAGGCTGGAACCAAGTCCGCCACCAGGGTAAGGCTTCAGGAAGAGCAAGCCCTCGGAAGGAGCGCTTCCCTTCTCCAGGTTCTGTCTTTCCTGTGTCCGTTTAGTGCCCCCTATGGGCAGGACCTAACAGGGCGGGGCCAGCGATGGGGACACGCAGGTGTGCTAGCTTTCTCACGTGGCACCTCGGGCTCTCTGGGCTTCAGGGCAGCCCCGAGGGAGGCAGGCTGCTTCTTACCTGGAGGTTGGAGAACAGGGACGACAGAAGTCTTGCTCTTCTTCCCCATGCTGTTTTCTTCCAAACTATCTGTCCCTATTGTAAGTACTTTTGTAATCTGTCCTCTGCCCGGTCCTAGGGCCTGTTAGCATGACCCCCAGAGACACCCGGGCAGGGGGGGTGGTGCCGGGCGAGGGGAGGCAAAGGATGGCAGAAGAGGCGAGTGTCGGCGCCTAACGGACCGGTAGGGTCTGCCCCTTGTAGCCACATTTCATGGAGTGCAACCCTGAGAGCGAGGTGGCCGCAGGCTCAGATGACATGGCCCCTGGCCCATCATCACCCTCAGCCACTCTTAGCTGAGTAAGGACAGCAGCACCCGTCTCAGTAGACAGAAGGGCACGAATCCTCAGAGCATCCAGCGGGCATAATGGGGGCCGTCAGCTGCAGAAGGTCCGACGTGCCCCCCCCCCACTCCCCGCGCAGACATTATCACGCTCAGGTGAGGAGCCAGTTGCGTGGGTGACTCTACCCGCCCCCAGTGTTACTCATCTCTCCACCCTGTGCCCTGACTGCTTGGCCTCCTCCTGTGTACCCTGGATGAGGAAACACAGATTCACTGCAGTCATGTCTGCATCTGGGTTTCCCTTTAATCCAAGCCCACTGCTGACACGAGTCTGCACAGGAGCGTGGCGGGGCAATTTTCCCTTGCCCGAAGGGCTCAATTTTGAAATGCAAAAAGTCAAGGGGGGAGATGATGATGATGATGATGATGATGATGATGATGATGATGATTTTGCATTTTTGTCACCATCTCCTCTCCAGAAGGCCTCAGCACAGAATGGCCTGGTTGCTTCGAGGTAGAAGTGGGAAAGAGGTATGTCATAGTTGCTTTTTAAAAAACAAAAACAAAGCACACTTGATTTTGTAATCTCACATACCTTCAGCTCACAAAACAAAGATGCGCATCTACAGAGTGAGCATCCGTGCGGCCCCCACCCAGGGCAAGAAATACAACGTTGCCAGCCCCCCAGAAGTCCCCACGTACCCCCGTCTATGTCACCAACATCAACCTGCCCGCAGATGTCACCATCCTTCCAGCCGTGGGGTTTGGATTGCGCCAACCTGGCTAATCCGGAACGGGGCTTCCCCGGACCTCAGAGGGGAACTCAGAGTTCGTTTCCCTCCCCAACGTTCGGGTTATTTCTCTTGTGCAAGCCTTGCAAGGTAGAAGTCAAAGAGCAGCCATGACTTCCTGAAGATCATCACGGTTCCACGTGGTGGCGGACAGATGCAGAGGGCCCTGCGCATCGCAGCTTGTCCTCACTTTTTCCTGCCTGCTGACCCAGCGGGCACCCCCCTTCACAGCTGGACATCCAGCTGCGGACTCAGACAAGGCAGCTGTGCCGAGGCACCCGCCTCCTACACACTTCTCCCCTCCACCAACCCCGGTCCAGCCGCTGCGCGCGCCCGGTTTCTGGCTCTTGCGCCAAGTGTGCGAGTCGGCCCCGTGCACGTCCCACAGTGCTTCGGGGGGGCTGGGTAGCCGCTTTTCTTTCTCCTTCAACTCGCCTTTCTGAGCCTCTACTCTCCCAGCCTTTCCCGCCACCGCATAAGGTCTAACTCCTCTATTGAATCCTGCAGGCCACCCCGTCCGCAGTCTTCCACCCCCTGCTGGAAGGCAGCCGGATACACAGCCCTCCGGGGTAGTCACGTTCTTGCATTTCTTTATAGGGCTGCCGACCCGCACGCATCCCGAAACACCGGACTTCGGTTTTGCCTGTTGGTTTGTTTAACAGTATGTGAGTGGAATCGCCCGATGTTCTATTTTGTGTCCGGCTTGATTTACTCAACATACGTCTGCAAGATTCATCCGCACCGTTTTGTGAAGCTGTCGCTTACTCAATTTTCTTTGCTCTGAGAATTTCTTTGTATGAAGTGCTTAACATTTCGGTTATTCCTTCTATTGTTGGTGAACCTGTGGGTTGTTTATTTGGACTATTATAAATGATGCTGCCTTACACAGTCTCGCGTCTGGCTCTTGCACGCCTGTGTATCATGTTTGTTGTGTGCATATTCCGGGGCAGAACGACTGAGTCAGGGGGCGTGTGTGTCTTCAGGTGTAGTCAATAAAATCGAATTGTTTCTCAAGGTGGTTTTACCAGTTTACATTCTCACCAAAATCGCAATTAGTTTTATCAATCTTTTTCATTTTGGCCATTCTGGTGGCTGCATAGGGGAAGCTCATTCGGGTTTTAGACTGCGTTTCCCTGATAATGACGTTGAGCACATCTACATATCTTCATTAACTGTTTTTTAAGCGTCTGTTCCAATCTCCTGCTCCATTTTGGATTAGGTGTTTGTTTTGTGTATTTTTTTTTTCTCGTTGATTTGTAAAAAATGTGTATATATTTTGAATATAAGAATCCATTTTAGGTGTATAGTTTGGGGCGTGTTGAGCTATGTGAACACCAACTGTTGAAAAGGCTACTCTTTCTCCGTTGAGTTATTTTGGCAGCTTTGTCAAAAAGCAGTCACTTCTCTGTGTGTGCTGCTATCTGGGCTTCCCTCTCCCACTGACCTGCATGTCCGTATGCCACCCTGTCTTATTTACCGTAAGTCTTGGAGTCACATAGTTTAAGTGCTCCAACATTTTCCTTCTTTTTCAAAATGGTATTTGCTTTTTATGGTGCTTTACAATTTCAAAATTTAAATTTCGGTGAATCAATTTCTGGTTTTTAAAAGCCTGCTTGGATTTAGATTGATCAATAGATTCAATATTCCAATCTAGAGAGAATTGACCTCTTAACAATGTTGAGTCTTTGAGTCCATGAACACGGTATTGTCTATTTGTTTAAATCCTTAATTTCTCTCAACAGTCTTCTTCCATTTTCAGTGTACAAGTCTTTTGTTATATTTAATCCTAAGTATGTTATGTTGTTGACATCTTATTAAATGAATCATTTTATTTCATCTTCCTATAGTTCCCTGAGAGCATACAAATTGCGATGAATTTTTGCATATTATACCTGTGTCCTGCAGCTGCTAAATTCACTTTCTAGTTGTAGTAGCTCTTTGACAAAGTCCCTGGAATTTCCTGTGTAAAACATCATGGCACCTGCAAATAGAGGCAGTTTACTTCTCACTTTTCAACCTGTATACCTTTTATTTCTTTTTCTTGCCTCATTTCATTGTCTAGGACCTCCAGTATAATGTTGAATGGTGGCAATGAGAGTTGAATCTTTACCTTGCTTCCCAGTCTTAGGAGCAAAGCATTCACTATTTCACCATGAAGGATGAGCTGCAATTTGTTCATAGATGCCCCAAAGGAGTTTGAAGACGTTTCCTTCTTTCCCAGTTGCTAAGAGATTTTACTAGGAATGGATATTAAATTTTTCAAATGCACTTTCTGCATCTATTGAAATTATCACATTGTTTTCTCCTTTATTTTGTTAATACAATGAATTACATTCATTCTCAAATGTTACACCAACTTTGCAATATTAGGGGAAGCCCCAGGTGGTCATAGTATAGTATCCTTTTTATATACTGCTGGATTCAATTGGCTAAAATTTGTCAAGAACTTCTGTGTCGAAGGTTTGTGAGGGGTATTGGTCTGTAATTTTAAATTATTTTTGGAATATGTTGCACAGATTTTGATATGAGGGTTATGCTGACTTCAGGAAATTAGTTTGATAGTGGTTCCACCTTTATTTTCTAAGGGATTTGACCTAAGATTGGTATTATTTTATTTCATTCTGGAGGTTTTTATAGAATTTATCAATAAAGATATTAGAAGCTGATGTTAGCTACACTGGAATTAAAATTAAAGAAATAAAAATAATCTAAAAAAAGATATTACAGGCTGGAGGTTTTTTTGTGGGAAGTGTTTTTTTAACAACAAATTAAATTTATCTAGTAGGTATAATATAGAGCTATTCTGAGTTTCTGTTTCATTTTGTGACAGTTCTTGTAAATATTATTTTTAAAGTTATATATCGATTTTATCTATAGTATTTAATTTGTTGGTATAAAGTTATTTATAACATTCCCATACAAACTTTTTAACGTCTATAGTGTCTATAGTAATAACCCATCACTATTCTTGGTATTAGTCATTTGTCTTCTCTCTATATTTTCATGACCAGGAATTTACCAATTTTGTTCATCTTTTTCAAGGAAACAACTTTTGAACTTGTTAATTTTTTGTATTACTTGATCTTTTCTACATTGATTTGTGCTCTTATCTTTCTTATTTTTTCCTCCTACTTACTTTGGGTTTACTTTGTTCTATCTTTTTCTGTTTTCCTCTAGCTTTGAAAATGGCACGCTTGGGCATTTTGTTTGGACCTTTCATCTTTTTTTACTATAAGCATTTAAAGCTATATATTTCCCTCTAAACACTGGTTTAGCTAAATCCACAGATTTAAATATTATATTTCACTATCAGGCAGTCTGAAACAGTTCTAAATTTCCTTGGTATTTTTTTCTCTGACCATGAATTATGTAGAACTGTATTGTTTAATTTCCAATCTGTGAGTTTTTTCTACATGTCTTATCACTACTGATTTCTCATTTAATTCCATTTTGGTCAGAGAACACACTCCAAAAGTCCCAAATTCTGAAGGCATCCCTCTGGGTTTCTGTTCTCCCCCAGTACTCTTCACAATCACATCAGCTGACTGTATGCTTCCAGTAGATTTTTTTTTAATGATATTTTGTCTGGGTATTTCTCTCTATGCCAGGTGGGAGGGTTAATCCAAATTATCTAGCCTGCTATTACCAGACGTCACTATAGTTGCTCTTACAAACGTCTATCATTCAGACAGAATCAATCATTTAGCATAAAAGCTATGCCATGAATGCTCTCAGTGGAATTTTTTTTACATGGGATAGACTGGCTCACTTCTTGAAACATGAGTCAAATGAAGTCTGGCCAAAGGCACTTTCTCCCTCTCCTGGGACAGCCTTCAGAATCAAGCTGAGGCATTCTTTTTACAACAACTTCCAAAGGCTCTCCAAATTGGGGTTATTGGGGTCCCCTCTCTCAACCATTTCTCATAGCCTACTCGGTTTACAAGAGTGTCTTGGACATTTATTAAGTAGCAATTTCTGAGGAAAGAGAAATTTCATTGTTTTCTCTTTATTCCTTGATCCCTGTTTTATCAACCTAAAAGACTCATTTTCGACTGCCTTTCCCTTCAACAATTAAATACAATATTTTCTGGAAAATTCTACAAAGCTCCAGCTAGTCTTACAGTTTTCATCAAACCCCAGTGTCATTGTTAGAGGGGGCAAGCTTATTCCCCACTCACGTGTCATTCCCCATGGAAGATGTAACACTTGGTAACACTCTGGTCCCCTCAGATCGGTAAGGGAGAAGAGAGAAGCCTGGTATGCGCAGTCCAGCCTCTTCTGCCCTTTCTCTTAGGAACAGGTCACTCCGAGGAAGCACATCTTCTGCTCTGCTCCTCCAAGAGCAAAATTTTGCAAGCCAGTGCTTCTGGGTGGGTACATCCATCAAAATCTGAGGTTTGGGATTAGGAAGCCCAAATATCAAATTCACCTTTAGTAAAGGAGCTATTTTGATGTTTATCTGCCTTACTTTCTTGTCTGTTTTCTCAGTACATTCAGAAAATAGGGTAGGGTGGGAGGGTGCTCCTGACTAGGTTCTCTTGAACCCAGTAGATATACTAATTTTCTCCCATAAGTAAACCATCCATCCTTTGTTTAAAAAGAAAACATTCTCATGTTCTCAAACATTCCAGAGAGACTGTGGGTCCTCCGAATTAGTTCCTTGGTTCAGAAGTGCATGATACAATGATGCATCCAGAGGCAAGTCTGTCCACCTCGTGAATCAGTTCATCGTGTTTTTTGTCACCATTGATTGTGTGGACTACTAACAATTTCATGGGATGCTTGAATCCAGAAAAGAATTTTAACTAAAGGAGTCTTAATTGTGATAAGAAAGGTCAAAAATGAGGAAGGCGGCAGTGGAAATGTAGGTAAATTGAGAGCATCTCTAATGAAAGAAGAACAGCGGTCTTGAGTCCCCAGTGAGGCATGATAGGCCAGAACTGAGTTCAAATTCCAGCTCTGTGACTTTGAGCAGATACTCGGCATCTCTGAGTCCCCCGTCCCTCCATGGTGAAAACAGAGACAAATGATGCCCGTCTCAAAAGGCTGTTCAATGAGGTGACTTCAAAAAGCCTGAGATAGAGTGAATACACGATAATGGTAGCTTCTTCTTCCTTCCAGAAAAACCAACTGGCCCAGATTTTCTTGATGGCCTTAGGAAGTCTTGGGGAAGATTCTTGATGATACCAAGAACCAGAGAAACAGGAAGATTGACAAAAACGAACTAAAACAGTACAACCGAGTTTAGAGAAGGAATGACTTGGGCAAGCATCTCACATGGGTACAACTTCCCAATCTGTCGGAGGGCTCCCCTAAATGTAATTTGATTTGAGCCTCGCAATCGCTCTAGGAAACCGATGGGGCAAATACTACTGGGTCCATGGGCGCCTGGGTGGTTCAGATGGTTAAGCGTCTGCCTTCGACTCAGCTCATGATCCCAAGGTCCTGGGATCAAGTCCCGCATCAGGCTCCCTGCTCAATGCAGAGCCTGCTTCTCCCTCTCCCTCTGCCATTCCCTCTGCTTGTGCTCTTCTGTCTATCTCTGTCAAATAAATAAATAAAATCTTTAAAAAAAAAAAAATACTACCAGGTCCATGCGAAACGTGAGGAAACGAACAGTAAGCAATTAGATGTGATGGTTCATGACATTCCAGCCTCGTCCATCTCCCCCATGGTACCTTCTACGTGTCCAGGTTGCCCTGAAGTAACCATAACGATGTGTATATGGCACTTTTTGGTGTGCAAATCTCACATGGATTTTCTCACCTAGTTCTGACAACAAGGATTTCTGGACACGTCACAGATGAGGAGCCCAGTGCCTCAGAGAGCCCAAGCAGCCTGCTCGATGTCACACAGCTAATGCAGAGGCTGACCTCGGGCCTTCTGACAAGCCCGGGGCTTGCGGGCTCCTGGATTTTAACCACACTGAGGACATCGAGGGCCGTGGGGTGGGGTGGGAGCGCCGAGCACCCCTGGCCCCGGCCCTCGTGGTCACAGCGACTGGCACAGCCAGCACTCTGCCCGGGTCATTTCATGTAATCTGCAGCGGTGCTGTGATTTATCGATGGCTTTTATTCCCCACTGGGACAGCATGAAAATGATCAGATGACTAATGAGCTTGGGAAGATGGATGCGCTCTGAGCCAGCTCCCACAGAAGGGAATTCTACACCGGGTCCCGCCCGGAGCAGCACAGGACGATGGATGTTTCTGCAGAAGGCTGGCCCTCATTTGCTCCTTTGGCAGCCAGTTGCTTCTCTCTGCAGACACGGGGAGGCTTAAGAGGTAATAGTGCTGGCGTCTCCCTGTTCTAGGAGTGGAGAGGAGATGAGCATTGATGGGCTTGGGGATGACAGCACAAAACCTCATTCTGGGAAGGGAAGGCTGCATTTAACCCCGAAGTAGCTGTCAGGCAGGCCACCCCCCAAGCCTTCCCAATGCCTATGTAGCCGCCCTACCTGATCACGAGCTACGGCGCTTTCCTGGTGGTGTGGCCGCGTCCTTCGCTTACCTACTGCTGAATCACAGATCGTCCCAAAACTTCAGCTTCAAACAACGATTTTCTAGCTGACAATTATATGGGCCAGTTTTGGGTGGCTCAGAAGGGAAAGCATGTTTCTACTCCGTGTGGTGTTGGCTGGGGTGGCCCCACTGGGGTTGGGGGATCCAATGTGGCCTCATTCATGCATCTGGGGCCATGGTTCTGGGTGTCAGAGGGGTGCCTCAGTTCCCCTCCACACAGCCTCCCTCCAGCATGACGGCCTGGACTTGCTTATACGGCAGCTGGGTTCCAAGCACAAAAAAGAAGTGAATTGGCGAGTCCACGTCGGCTTGGACTCAGAAGTCCCAGGAGGTCACTTGATCAAAACAAGACAAGACGTGGAGCCAGCTCAGATTCCTGGGGGGAGAAATCGTCTGCACCTCTGCATGAGAGGGGCAGCAAGGTCTCTGCAAAGGGATGAGGACACGAGGGGCGGGGTCCACTGGGGGCCACCAGGAGGCAGCCTCTAGGATCTGGTGGGATCAGCACCAGTGGAAGGGACAGGAAGGAAGCAGAAGGGGACTGAGGGAGAAGCTGCAATCAGATCCACAGGGAGCCTCATCTGATGCCACAGAAGCCGTGAAGCTAGAATGGCCCTTCACAGCTGTCCCCAGGCTGTCCGAGATGCCAAGACTTCATACCCTCACGTCAAAGGTTGTGGGCACCATGGAAAGGGGCATGACTGGGGGCAAGGCAGTTCCTGAAGGGGCTGACCCTTAACAGCTGCCTCTCCACAGGCTCCCTGCAGCTGGGAGCAGGCCCTGCAATGAAGGAGGGTCTGGGCAACCATCATGGTGTCCACCATGTTCTACCATGCTTGCCTTCCCTAAGAATCTAGTTCTCTCCCAAGCTCCCATCTCCTTGAGCTTCCCACACCACCACACCCCTAAGACAAAGCAAGATGCCTTGAATTCTCCTTGACACCTCCATCTCCTGGTCTACATCCTCAACATCCCCCTCCCCCCTGCCCAGCGTCTCCCTCCCGTCCCACCTAGTACAGCTCCTACCTAGGAGACCCGGTTTCCTCCCTTCTGCCCTTTCCCCTGCAAAACTAGTTTTGCCCTGAGACTCCTCTGCTCAAAGCCCTTCCCTGATTCCCGTTGCCTCAAGACCAGACTCCCTGGCTTCTGGAATGGATCCAGAGGTTCCTGCCTTCACTTTCCTCCCCGGCCCTGGGGGGCTGCATGCATCTCTCACCTCGGGGCCACTGCAGGAGTTGCTCCATCTGTCTTGTGCACCTTCCTTGCCCCACCTTTTCGTCCTCCTCTGCTCAGGCTTCAGCTAACCCTTTGTCCCCGGCAGCCTCCCGGAGCCCCCAAGCGCACCTAATGGGGACAAGTGGCCTTCCTCCCATTCCTGTGGCCCCTCCGCTCCCCCGTCCCCGCACGCTGCACACAGACGCAGGCGCACCTCCTCTCCCACTGGACAGCGAGCTCCACAGGGATGCCCGAGCTCTCGGCATCCCAAGCACGTCGCAGTGGCTCAGCCGCACCTTCTCTGGATTATGGAGGGGCAGCAAGAAGAAGAGAAAAGTGGGCTGCATTGAGGTCCTGAGTTAGACAATCCTAAGGAGATGAATGTCCTCAAGGGAAGAAAGAGCTGCTCTGGAAAATGGGCCTGGCCTACACACTGTGCCCGGCCCCAATGGGGAGAGGCTGGTGGCCATACTCATCCACCGTGGGCATCTCTAGTTGGCTCTTAGCAAGCCCAGGGGAAAAGGCATTTCTCTCTGTCCTGGTTTCTGCGTATCCATTCAGGAAAGGACTCGGAATGGCCTTGCTTGGGTGTTCACACCATGACTAATCCCCGGGGCCCAGGAATTCTGATAGGCTGAGCCCAGTCTGATGACCACCCCTGGTTGGGGGTGGGTGGACAGTGTGTCCTCAGATGCAAGGTAGGTCCAGGCGACGACTAACTGCTGGAGGACACCCAGCAGAGGCTGACAGGCTGTGGACAATATCCAGATCTCCACTCCCTCCCTCCTGCGCTTTTCCGCACTGGCAGAGTCCTTGACATTTCCTGCCATGGGATGAAAAGCACGGCCTTCTTCCCACTCCAGAATAACGCTGCCAACGCACAAGGCAAGAGAGCTGCCCATCATTTCTTGGGCTCTTACTGTGAGCCAAGCCCTGTCCCACACACTTTATGAGGATTATTATCCTCGTTTCCCAGGTTAGGTAACTGAGGCTCAGAGAATTTAAGTGGCTTGTCCAAAGTGTTAGTATATGGCAAATCTGGGATTTGAAACCAAGTCCTGGTTCCTGTGAACACCTGGGACTTTGCCCGAGAGCAGACTGGGCAGCCCAGGAGCATCAGAGCTAATGCCTCCAAAAGTAGCCCACCGTGGGGAAGGATGGGGGCACCGTGGGGAAGGATGGGGGCTCCGTGGCTAGAACACGACGTTCGTATTTCTGAATTCCCGGATTCACACTGCCTTCTACAAATACAGGACTAAGAGGGGACTTGCAGACTATCTTATTTAACTACCTCCATTTGTATTTAATTTTACTTTATGGGCCCTCAGGGCTATGGTTTTAAGATCCATCCATGTTTCTCAGTGAACATCTGGTCTGTTCTTTTAAATGCTTCTAAGCCGTGCCTCCACCCTGGTTCACTGCCCACTGTTGCAGAGATGGACCGGATCGCAGCTCGCTCCGCAAGCCACACTGTCGGCACCCACCGTCATGGCTCTGTTTTTAAAGGTGAGAAAAAGGGGGGGCAAGGAGAGGGGAGAGGCTGGTGGCCAAATTCACCCATCATGGGCATCTCTAGTTAGCTCTTAGCAAGCCTGTTGGGGGGGGGGGGGGGAGAGGCGTTTGTCTCTCCTAGTCTCTGCGTGTCCATTCAGGAAGGACTCAGAGTGGCCTTGCTTGGGTGTTCACACCCATGGCTAGTCCCCGGGGCTGGGGCTTCCTGAGTTGGGTCACGGGACCTCCCCTGCTCTGGGATGGGTGGAGCTGTCCTTCACCTCCCTACAGAGGACAGACGGAATGGGGAAGGGACGTTTCGTTCTTCCAAGAAAAAAGGAATTCTGGCAAAGAAAAACAGCAGGAGTCTTCACAGGGTCTCTGGATCACTCCCAGGCTGGGACACCAGGGGCCGGTCATAGGGGCAGAGCCTCTGGGGGGGCGGGGTGCAGTGGGACTCCCTCGAAGGAGCAGTGGGGTGAGTGCACGTGGCCGATGCTGCCGCCCATCTGGACGGGCGCGCTCCCTGCAATGTGCTTCCACACAGGGCTCTGGAGCCCGGAATGCCTCTCTGCACCCTCCCCAGTGCTGAGCAGGGAGCAGCAGGGCCCCCTCACTACACACCCCCTCTCCACCTGGATCCAGCTGGGAGGAAGGAGAAGGTGGGCCCTTGCGGGGGAGCCTCACCAGGTTTGCGCAGAAGCAGGTGCAGGGGCACTGAGAATCTCCCGCCACGCAAGGGAGCTCCACTCTCCACTCTGCTCAGTGCGGGGTCCGAGCCTCGCTGACGGTTTAATCTCTCAGAAAGTGGAGGAATGAGACCCTGCTTCCATGGACTTAATTCTGGTCAACAAAACAACCCACGACCACCGATCCCTGAGGACCAGGATTCGGTGCAACAGCCCAGTTTTCCTCTCCTTCTGTGTGGCTGCTCGGGGGGTGCTCTCCAGGGCCTCCCAGGGCTCCCCACAGGGACTGAGCCTTCACTGTCCAAGTGCACACGCGCATGGTAGCTCAGGCTCTAGAAGCTTCCTCCCCTCTTGCCTCACTTCCCCACTCCCCTGCCCCCTTTCCCAGGATCGCTTTCCAAAACCCCTTTCAGTCAAATCCTTCCCTTGGGGTCTCTGTCTGGAGGGACTCCAACTAAGGTAATGTGATAACCAAGAAAGTAAATCTGGAAAGAAACCGGATGCACAGTAGAAGAGCGGATAATCCTACAGGCTTCGGAGTCAGACAGTCTGTGTTTGAATCTGCCTCTACCAGTGTATAAACATTTAATATTAAAATGAATGTTATTTATAGACTTGAGGAAGTGGATTTCAGAACAGGCAGAGCTGGAAACTGGAGGAACAGGAAGGGAGCTCAAGGATGGGAGGGAGGCGTTTACAAATTCTGAGAAAACACAAATGCCTCCATTCCTCAGAGGCAACTCCCGCAAGGCTCTGGCTTCCCAGGATGCTCTTGGTGTGTGTGTGGGCCCGGGGGGTGGGGGGCGGCAGGTGTTTAAAAGGACAAAGAGCAGAAGGAGTGACCGTGGCAAAGCAGAGCGCGGAGGCTCCCAGCCCCAGCCCGAGCGGCTGGCATCGGAAGGCCAAACCCCAGAATGCGCTGCGACTTGCTAACAGCCCAAGGACAATGGAGAGGGTTTTGTTCAAGTCTGTCCCAAAGGAGCTGGAGAAGGAGGAAGGGACAAGCCTGTGCTTGTGGCAGAGTGGGCTCCTCGTGAGTGACGGGGAGAAAGCAGAACCTCTGTCACTCCTGTCTTTCCTATCAAGGTGACCGTTCTAAAACATAAAAGGTGAAGACAGAGTCCAGAGAGATTAACACTCACACCCGCCAGCATAAGGGAGGCTGGCTTGGGCTCCGACCAGCAATCTGGGTGCTGGGGGCAGGCGGGCAAGTGGTAACCAGGAGCGGGCTGCAGCACTCGGCCCTTAGTCCCAGCATGCTCTAGAAGCGTAGGGAAGATTGCAAGAGCGGTGCTTGTCCCACCAAAGGCTCTAAACCAGCATTCTGTCCCCGGGACATATAAGGTCCATATATGGTGGTCACAACTGGGGTGTGGGGGGGGGGCGGTGCATTGACATCTAGTGGGCAGAGGCCAGGGAGGCTTAACTCCCTACAAGGCACAGGACAGCCCCCTACAACAAAGAATTCTCTGTCCCAACACGCCCATAGTGCCAAGACTGAGAGAGCCGGCTCTAAATGGGTGACTGTTGAATGAATGAGTGAGCCGTTGAGCGCCCCCGGTGTGCCCCGGGACTGCACAGATGAACAGGACACAGGCGGTCCCTTTGAGAGCTTATCCTCTGGCACAGGAGACTGAGGCAGGTGGCTGCTCACCGTAGGACGTGTGCTTTCATGGAGGGGATACGAGAACAGAGATAAAAGAGCCACCAATCCCACCAGAGCAAAGGTGCCATGGACAGATGAATGGAAGTGTGTCCAGGACACCAGGCAGAGATGAAGGTTGAACATGCCTCTGGGCTGGGGACACCACAAGCAAGCCAGTGGGACTGGGGTTTTAAGGAGGAACGACTGGGGGCTCTTAAGGAGGAACGACTGGGGGCAGGGCAGGGGATACCAAATGCCATGGTAAGGCCCCTTGATTGAGTCGTGCCAGCACAGAGTTCAAGGAAGTTGTTAAGCAGATGATATCATGATCAGATTGATCTTTTTAAAATAAGAATATATGTATTGTCTCTTTGGTTAAAAAAAAAAAAAAACACCTCTTCCCTGATGTAAAGAATTACTGTAACATTAATCTTATTCATAAATGCACCATGATCAAAACACAGTGGAATATACTAGAATTTTCTAGAACACACCAGAACATTGCCCCATCCATCCTCATCAACTCCTCCCTTTGCCCTGTATATATGCCAGATTTTTTTAAGTGTACAATTCAATAATTTTTAGTAAATTTACAGGAGTGTGTGACGTTACCATAATCCTGTATTAGATCATTTCTATCACTTCAAAGAGTCCCACGTGTGCATTTGTAGTCAATCCCCATCGCCACCCCCAGTCCCAGGCAACCACTAATCCGCTTTCTGTTGCTATATATTCGCCATTTCTAGACATTTCCTATAATGGAATCGTATAATATGTGGTCTTTTGCCTCTGGCTTCTTTCACTCTGCGTGGTGTTTTGAGGTTCATCGTGTGGGAGCATGAATCAGCAGTCTGTTCCTTTTTATTGCTGAATGATATTCTAATCAGATGTCTATTTAAAAGATGATGCTGACTGAATGAAAGATGGGGAGGAGGAGGAAGAAGTGAGAAGCCAGGGGACCCGCTAGGAGACCGAGGTGGTTGTTCAGGCTGTAGGCAAAGAAGGTCTGAGCTGCAGGGTGGCAGTGGGCCTGGAGAGAGGGAGAGACTGGAGGCCGCAGGCCCTGGAGGTAGTCCACTTACACGAGGCTGGGTGGGCAAGGGGAGAAGCCTGGAGGCCTAGAAAGGGGTGAAGTGAGCTGATAGCACCTCTGGGCGGACTCACAGCTGGCTGAGGCAGCGGGGTGCCCACGGATCCAATCAGCCCTGAGGACCCTCAGGGGGCCCGCTGAGAGGCTGGCTCCTTAGGCCAGTGGGATGAAGACACTGAGAACATGTCTGTCAACTGTGCTGATGACCCAAAGCCATGAGGGACAGCAGATTTGGGATGCCTACATTCAAAAAATCTTGGCAGGCTCAAATGATGAGCCATGGCAGAATCTGGGCAGCTCTTCGGGGAGACCTAAAAATGCCAGTGGACTGTGGTTTTCTGGATCCTTGTCTGTCTTCCTGAGATGCTGGGAGCTTTGTGAGAACCAGGATGGCGTCTGCAGGGTACAAGGGGGATCATGAGAAACAGACCCCAGTACTTGCTCTGGGTTGTTGGGGCCTCCTCTTTTCAGCTTCCTATGGGACCAGGAGCCCCTTTGCTCCAGCAAGAGGGTCTGTGGCTGCCTGAAACTCCCACAGGTCCCCGAGGTCCCCAAGTGTAAGACAATTGCCTTCCTCCATCCGACAAGCCTAGCATGCTACTCCGTGGGATGTTCGGAAGATGGAGACCTCCTCTCTCTTCTTGTTGATCTTGACTTGTGTGTTTCTCCCAATAAAGTCTGCCCCTTAACCCTTCCCGTGTTGTGTGCGGGAATTTATCCCAAGCCCTGGTATACAACGGGTGGCCAGCAAAGTAGCCATAGCAGCACAAGAATGATTTCTTCATTTTGTATCCATCCACGCCAGCAGAGTGCCTGGCCCATGCTAAGTGTTTGATAGACAGCTGATGGGCACATGAACACACACACCACCTGGATGATGGATACCTGCCTTAAACTGAGTCAGTTCCACTTTCCAGGTAGCAAGCAGGGATCCTAGTGCTATCATCCAGTCATTGTGCCCTAATTCTTGAAAACCGGAAATTCGATGACATTTACTGTAATTTTTTAGCTATAGAAGTAGCATCTGCTCTCCAAGGCAGATTTAGAAACTATAAGCAATGTTAACTTTTTGATTAATTTCTTTCTCTCTCAATATAGAATGTGTGTTCAGAATATTCCCTCATTCATACATGTACATAGTATATCTACACACAGCCCACAGATATTTACTACATAATTGGGTCAACAGCAGCATTTTCAGTTTCAACTGAACATTTTTGTGTCATTAAAACTCTTTGGAAATACCTTTTATAATCAGGGCAAAGTGTTCCATTGCACGTAGGTTACCTGATTGACTGGCGCATCCCCCTCTCACTGCCCCTGTAGGTTGCCTCTGGGTCTGGGGACTGGCTTCGGGGATCCCTGAGCCTGTGTTCCCCACGTGGGGCTCAGGAGTCCTTCCCCAGCTACCTGCTTCTCTCCCCTTTGCCTTGCCCGCTCTCCGTTCCTGCAAACACCCCTCTTCCGGTTACCTTGCTCAGAGTCCATGAGCAGCCTCCTCCTCGCCCTGCTCCCCACCTCAGGGGCCACTTCGCCCAGGTTCCCGCGTTCTCCCCACCAGCTGGTTTGCAGAACTGCCCCTCTCCGCAGTCCTGGAGGCCATGCTGGTCGTTCCTGGCTCTCTCCTGCCATCTCCTGCCCGCTTGCAATGTGTCTGGCAGCAAGCTGAACTCCCACAGTGCTGGAACCAACTGGGAAAGGACCACATTTGACAGGTTTCATTGGGAAATCCCATACTTACTTTGTTCTCAGTTATCTGCATATTCACATTATGAGAGGCCTGATCTCATTGCCTCTGAAAATAGTCCTAAAGGCTTTACTTGGTAATAAGCCCAAGAAGAATCAATAATGGAGTGTGGCTGTCAAAAAAAAAAAGGGTTCATGCCATTTCCAACCAGGAAATGGCATTTCTTTTAGGCTCAGAACCAATAGGGGGGTGTCATGGGAAGGTGCTTTCAGGTCAACATAAGGAAAAAAGCTTTGTAACGGGAATTGTCCCCCAATGAAAAGGACTGGCAGTAACTGGCCCAGAGCTGGCAATGTTCTAGAAAAGGTGGGATTCCCTAGGCCTCCAAGATTTTATTGCTACCCCCACATGCTCATTATGCACACTCCTTAAGTGCTGAGAGAGAGAGAGAGAAAGAGAGAGAAAACACTCAAACATCTATGCAAAGTGTGAGCTCTGGTGAACCTTCATTACGCAGCCCATCCCCTGGAGTCACTGGGGCCCAGAGGCCTTGAAAGACCAAGTGAGGTTCGTGGCTGTTCCCCCGAGGCAGGTCCTGAACAAGCCCCAGGCAGTCTTTGCACAAGCTGGGGGCCCGGGCAGAGTGGGGCAGCCCGCGGTCTCATTCACTAGGACAATCCTGGGGCGGAGTGGGGCACAGTGTCCTCCACTCTCCCTGACCCTGGCAAGCAGAGCTCACAGGCCCCACATCCCCACCCCCTCGGCTCCGGGATGTTTTGTGGCTGTCACAAAAAAGAGCATGTGCAAAAGCAGGGAGGTGGAGGGGCTTGGGACAGGTTGCTGGGGAAGAAAGCATTCAATATGGCGAGCGGCTGCCTGGCTGGGGCTGAAGTGGGCAAGATGTGAGTCTGCAGGGGCAGACGGGGCTCCAACCGAGAACAGCCGTGCTAATGAACTTGGATTGCAGTCTGAAGGCCATGAGGAGCCACTGACAGAGAGTGGTGTGAAAAGCCTGAGGAATTCAAGGACTATGAGGTAAGTGGTTCTTTTTAAGGGTGAAGACCAAGCGAAAGGATGAAAAGCTTTGATCCCGGGGGCGCCTGGGTGGCTTAGTTGTTAAGCGTCTGCCTTCGGCTCAGGTCATGATCCCAGGGTCCTGGGATCGAGCCCCGCATCGGGCTCCCTGCTCAGTGGGAAGCCTGCTTCTCCCTCTCCCACTCCCCCTGCTTGTGTTCCCTCTCTCTCTGTGTCTCTGTCAAATAAATAAAATCTTTAAAAAAAAAAAAAGAAAAAAAAGAAAAGCTTTGATCCCTACATTCTTTTTTTTTTTTTTTTTAAGTAGGCTCCATGCACAGTGGGGCTTGAACTCCCTGACCCTGAGATCAAGACCGGAGCTGAGATCAAGAGTCAGATGCTTAACCGACTGAGCCACCCAGGTGCCCCTGATCCCTACATTCTTGATCTCATGGGCTCCACTTGCTGGCAGTGACCAACCTGAGACACCATACAGCGCCATATGGGAAGGGGGATGCTTTGCTCTCACTGAGACACATCTGGATTTCCTTCCTGTGCCCATGATGCTCCTGCCAGCATAGCCATCCTTAGACTCACCTTCTACACAGACTTCATATCAGACAGCCTTGCTTCTAAGGAACTCATTTTTCTGCAAAATTGGAAAATTGGTCGATGGGCTTCATTCATTAGTTTTTACCATGTACCAAATCACCCAAGGGTCGTTGGCCTTACAGAAGGGCGTAGTCACCTATTGAAAACTCCAGTTGCAGCATCGCTGGACAAACACCACCTTTGAGGTGAGGGCGCTGATCTACAGGACACAATATATGTCTTGAACTGGAACCACTACATGGCGCCCAGAACCAAGCCCTGGGTGTGGAACCAGAGCGTGCTCCTCAGTATCATGGCAGTATTGACTCACTCACAAAATGTTCGCTTTGTTGGTTGAAAGCTTTCAGTCTTGAGAGACGAATACTTCCATCAGGAGACAAAACAATGGCTTCAAATACTCGGCCATTTCACCTCCTCACGCCACTGTGGTGGTGAGACCGAGCTACTCCGTAAGGCAGGAGGAGAAAAGTAAAGATGGATCATAGAAGATCCCATGGGACTCCTCTTGACACGGCAATGATCAATGGTAAAAATGAACAGAAACTACAGCTGGGGGTAGGATTGTAGCGTTTGCCTGTTTCCTTAGAGTAAAAACTCTGACCTCGGCCAATTTCAAGCTAGCAATATGACATTACTGCAGTGGGGAATGTGTAAGTGGGAAAAGATGAACAGTAGCACACCATTATATGGCATTTCTACCTTGTATATAAAAGATATAAATGATCTCCAAAGGATAGAGAGTAGACAAATAATTAGGAAGTGATGAGTTTGGGGGTATTTATCACATCGTTTTTAATATAATTTATTTAATTGTGATTTTATATAATTTAATTCTTAATCATGGCTGTTTTTAACAAGCGATTCCTTCCATGGCCGAAAATTTACCAGTCTACTCTCATAAGGCAGGACAAGATAAATCCAGCACACCAGTGACAAGCACTTCCCTAGACAAAGGGTCATTAGCCTCAGATCCCTCGGAAATGAAAGTTTGGATCACCTTTCCTGGTTAAATAATCCAACTGAGGCTTTGGCTGAAGGCAAAGAGAATCTTAAATATTGTGGAGGAGAAAAGTCACAAACACCAATTCCGGCCTTGGGTCCATTTGCAAAAACTAAGGCTAGAGCGGCTACCCATTTTTTCTTCCAGTCCATGTATGCATTTGTAGGTTGTGATTCATTTTCTTGTCTTTGCTCCATTGTCCCCAGCTGGGGTAGTTAGTTTACAGGTTAGTCTCTAGGTCAGGTCACAGAATTGTGGGAAGAATGTGACAGGACTGGAAGAGGAGGACATCCCCAGAGACCTGGGAGGTGGACTGGGAACTGGTTACAGTCCTTATGAGATGCTAGGTGGTCTCCCTTTGACAAATGGATGAATGCAGTTTGTATCATATGAGAGTTAAGACTGGGGGGAGTTTTGTTTTGTCATACTTTGTTTTTGAAGCAAATGTGTGGGAAGAAGGAATGATATTAATGTATAGTAACACATGACCGCATGATGCAGACCTGGATATAGCACAATTAATAATCGCTCTGTCCTCTGCCTAACCTCTGTTCTCAAATGGGGGCAGGCGTAACTTATCTTCTGCTTCTGCAGCAGGACTGAGGAACACGGAAGGAGGACAAAGCCAAGCAGGGGAACAGCAGGCTACCCTGATGGTAAAGGAGAGAGATAGAGGGTATACTCCTCCATCATTGGTATTCCTTCCAGACCAGGACAATGACATGGGAACCAACCAAGTGGGCGGAGTTTTTGAATCACGGCACCTGTTTTGGGATCCCTTCCTGCTGCAGAATCCAGAATCATCCCCTTGATATTTAAGCTGGAGCTGACGCCTGCCGAAAATGGCACCGTGTGGCAGTCAGGACCTGGACCCAGGTGAGTCATGTGCTGGGGGGCTCTCGGAGCTGCCACCCAGCCAACTGCTGCCTCACCCTGTTATGTAATTTGTTGCACGGACATACAGCTCCCATCTCATAAGGCTTGAATTTTCTTGGAAAATGTATTTACATTTAGTATACAATGGTATACATAGTAAATACATAGTATTACAACAGGGTGTTAAGGTATTGGACACCAAAGGGAAGTTAGTGGATACTCGTGTTCTGTTTGTTTGATTTTTGGCTTCCCAGAATTTGAGCCCATTTCTAGGACTGGGAAATTCCCACCCTATGAGTCTTAGACTGAGACGGTGCTGACGACGCCCAGGACCCGCTTTCCAGCCTCCCTCCCATTTCGCACAGGCAGGTGCAGCCAGCTCCAGGCGCTGCGTGATAATGACAGCAGCATCTACACTGAACCAATCCCACAACATGGTTTGGCTGCATAGGCTTCACATTTGTCTTTCCATCTTCCCAGGGATTCTATGAGCTTCCTTATATTTTTTTCAATAAATGACATTTATTCTTCAATCAGGCAACTGCTCTTGTAACTAAAATCCTTGGTGGATACTATATACATAATTTCTAAGGGGCAGTAGCAGAGTCTCATTCTAACTCTCGGCCTAGTGGCCCAGGACATAGGGCCACCCCCCAACAGAGTTCTGGGCTGAAGTGAAATGATGAGCCGCTTTGAGCTACTGTGGACTCTTTTTTGAATGAGTCTGCTTCCAGCATCAATCTGCTACTTCCTTGGTGAGCTCTGTGAACTCTCTGGCTTTAATCTCTCCTTCTTTCATACGGCTTGTCTCCCAGCCGCAATTGTAGAGGCGGGAGAGAAGCTCTTATATCTGTAGCGGCTTGCTTCTCCCCTGAATTTTTCCTCCCTTGGTTAATGCACACAAGCAAGGACTGACTGCATAACACCAGTGGTGAAGGGCTCATAGACATGCATGCAAGCACACATACATCTCAACCAAACAGTGTCAGAAAAAGCAACCTGAAATCCATAATTCAGAGAGAACAGTAAGAGCATGATTGGTCCAAATGCCAAGACAAACCAACAATCGCTCCAGGAATAGAAGAACCTCATAAAACTTTTATGCTGAGAAGTACTTTTGTAATAATCAAAGCATCTCTTTTCCATTCAGGTCTAGATACTGGAGTTAAGGTATTTACCCGAGGTCACACCAACAGTCAGGAGCATACCCAGGGCCCAGCATCAAATCGCGCTTGTATCTGTACATTTCACAGAACTGATACATTTTCGTCATTAAGTGTGTTAGAGATTACCTAATGTGGTCACACACGCACATACATAGTGTCCAGTAAGATTAAAAGACTTTCTACAGAAAGGCAAGCCCAACTTCCAACTGAGCCCACTGATCTTTAAAAGACACCCTTCACTTGATTTACAGTTAATTCCTCTCCCCAAGACATGAAACTCTTCTATAAAGTGTCATTTTGGAAGAATCTCAGCAAGCTTTGCACTTTGGAAATTTTACTGGGCTAGTTTTTCCACCATGGGCCCTGGCTTTTCCTGCTGACCGTCACATCCATGGCAAAAATGGGGCCATCCAAGCTCTTGAATACATCCCAGTCCCAACACAGAAGAGAAAGGATTGATATGGGCCAATGTTTTTGATGTAACACAAAATGACAGAAAAGGCCCTTTGATTCACCCAGGTCCTAATGGCGCTGTCCTCTGGATTAGAGAAGTAGCTCGGGGGGACAGAAAACCCTAACAGACTAGTTTTCCTTTGGCCTTTAGAAAGCTCAGAGTTGATTTTGCAGGCTAAGTGTAGTTATGATAGGAGGACTTTACCCCTACCTTTATCTGAACCCTCAATTTCCTCATGTAATTACTTTCACTTTGTCATATATGTTTCTGCAAGTCATTGCTTACTTTTCTGAAGAACAAAGTGAATTTATTTTTATGATTCTAACATTGTGAAATAATTACAGAGTCACCAAAAGTTTTAAAGATATACAGAGAGGTTCTGCTTACTGTTTAACCTAGTTTTCTCCAGTGGTTACACTTTAGGTAAATACAGTAAAGTCTCAAAGGGACTTGATGTTGGTAAAATGTGTGTGTATAGTTCCAGATCAATTTATGGTGTGTGTGTGTGTGTGTGTGTGTGTGTGTGTAGATCCATGTAACTATGTAATTTCCACTGAGGTCAAGACCCAGAACATTCCACCCCCACAGAGACCTCCTTTGTGCCATCCCTTTCTAATCACTTCCCCACTCCTAAATCCAACTCCTAGCAACGGCTAATCTGTTCTCCATTGCTGTAATTTCGTCATTCTGAGAATGTTATATAAATGGCTTCATGCAGTATGGGAAAGTTAATATATTTTTGAAGTATATTTTGTTCACTCATCTCTTCTTCTCTAGATCATTTTCATTTGCTTTTTTATTCATACATTCACTTATTCAAGTGGAAGCCTCTGGGCTGGGACAGCCACTGCTGGAGAGATTCAAAGTTTTCTGAGTACCCCTAAGCCCTGTAGTTTATAATTTGGTTTAGGAGATAAAAGCCAGTAAAACGGATGTTGGACTTCTGGCTTTCAAAACTGTGAGAGAATAAATTTCTGTTTTTTTAAGCCACTGCACTTACAATAATTTGTTATAGCAGCCATAGGAAACTGATATCCGCCCCATCAATTAGGACAGCACCTTTCGGATACATGGCAATGACTCAAGAAATGTTTTATGGGGCGCCTGGGTGGCTCAGTCGTTAAGCGTCTGCCTTCGGCTCAGGTCATGATCCCAGGGTCCTGGGATCGAGCCCCACATCGGGCTCCCTGCTCCGCGGGAAGCCTGCTTCTCCCTCTCCCATTCCCCCTGCTTGTGTTCCCTCTGTCGCTGTGTCTCTCTCTGTCAAATAAATAAATAAAATCTTTAAAAAAAAAAAAAAATGTTTTATGAACATCTTGAGTTGAGAATAAAAGGAAAGACTCTTCCAGGGGAGCCTGGGTGGCTCAGTCGGTTAAGTGTCTGCCTTCGGCTCAAGTCATGATCTCAGGGTCCTGGGATCGAGCCCTGCATCGGGCTCCCTGCTCGGCAGGCAGCCTGCTTCTCCCTCTCCCACTCCCCCTGCTTGTGTGTTCTCTCTCTCTCAAGTAAATAATAAAATCTTAAAAAAAAAAAAAAAAGGAAAGACTCTTCCAAAAGGGGATTTGGGTTGTCCTTGAAGAATTAGGTGAATTATAATGGCAAGAAATAGAGTAGGAGATCATTTCAAGAGATGGGATAAAATGGGCAAAGCAAGGAGGCACGCAAGCCCAGGACGATGAGGGCAATGACATGGGCCCAGTTTGGCTAGGATAGAAGATACAGATGCCCTGGCTCCCTCATTTACCAGCCCATGTATGGGTTTTCATTTGCTTTCCTCCGATACAATCAATTCTACCAATGTGAGAAACGTGTACAGATTGGTCTTCAAAGAACTGAGCATAAGCAGGGGTATTCTGTGGTGTGCTATAGAAATCCAAACAGGTCCCCTTGACTCCCCTGCAAGGAAACTTTTCCCTCCTCTGGGAACTGGCTTTCTAAATTACCGACCAACTGTTTATGATTGTTTAGCTAGCATTCTATAATAGTTCTAACTCACAAAGTCCATTCATCAGCTTCGTGTGGATGTGGTAATTTACATAGACAACTGATAGACTTGTCCTCTGTCTCCAAGGACCCTAATACTCACTTCACTCCTGGCATCCAAAAAGAAAATATAGTCAATTCTATTTTATCCAGTATTCTGCTCAGACTCTCTTAATGAGCACAGCAGTGTATCTATAGCATAATGATAATTAGTGTTGTGGTGTTGTAGATGACCCTGAGATACCATAAGGTCTTGGCAGGCCTTGTGAATTCTCAAAGTCAAAATCAGATTACTTCAACACAATTGCTTATTTACAAGAATTCTGCATTAACCAGAACATTCCATTCCCTGCCCACATTAAAGAACAGAGTTTTCCATTGTGGCAATCCCCAATTGATAGGTTCCCCCAAATCCCTGCCTATTTACCCAAGATTGTCTTTTATTTTCCCCAAGAGCAATTGCAGAAAGATTTGGAACTTGAGGGAACATATAGATTTTGAAGTGGAGGTAAAAGATAGGTAGACCAACGAAACAGAACGAAGAGTCATAAAACAGCCCCAGATAGGAATTTAGCACATTCCCAAGGTAGCATTAGAAATCAGTAGCGAAGACACAAACTACTGCATTGAAGATAAAAGATAATTGAATTAATCAAACTGGATAGCAATATAAACAATAATTAAACTGAATCTCTACCTCATGTGATATCGTAAAACAAATTCCAAGTGGATTATTTATTTAATATAACCAATAATACCATAAAAGCACTAGATAAAATGTACATCTATGTGTTGGCAAAGGATGTTTAAGGCATGAGACCAATGCTACAAACCACAAAAGATGGCCAAATTTGTACACAAAATTTAAACTTCTGAATGGGAGAAAAGACAAAGTTAAGCACAACTGACAAAATTAGAGGGCAAAAATTGTCAACCTACACAGCAAAGAGTTAACAAGCCTTTTGTAGGTGATCCTTTCATTAGCTACAGGAGTTAAAAGCAATTCCTGTCCACACAGTCCTATTCAACTGAGCACTCTTAACCCCAGGCTCTTAAGACAAGGGTAGGAAGCTTATTTATTGGATTCCCTGGACAAGGAAAAAAGTGCCCCCCCCCCCCCCGCCAAAAATCCTGTATCATTATTTTTCTACAGCACCATCTTCCTTGGACTGGACGCATACAATGGTATTAGAAAAGATACTTTACCAAAGCATTAAAAATATTTATATCTGGGTTTGAGGCAAATTATGTTCTCCTTGTTCCTGACTGTATTTTCTAAGTTTCTAAATTGAATATACTTTGCTTTGGAGATAAGGGGGAAATTTTTATATCGGCTCAAGTTCTTAATTGCAAGAAACAGAAACCAATCTTGGCTGTTTTAACCAAATAGGGGATTTATTATTTATTATGAATGTACTAGGTAGCTCACTGAATTACAGAGAAGGCAGGAGACCAGGCTTGGGCCCAAGCAGACAGAAAGAGCTTCCAAATCATACTCCAAAGTCTTTCTGGGGAGAAAACAGCAGCTGTCCCAACCAAGCAAAAGATGCTAATCTTTGGGCCACCTCCATCTCTGCACCAGGAACTTGATCTTGGAGCAAACCCAACTGTCCCTACTACCAGAAAGACATCACCTCTGCCTCTTACCGTCACTTCATGCCCCAAAGTCGAGGGCGCAGTTGGCAAGATGACCTGGCCTGGGTCATGTGCCTCCATCCTGAGATGTCAGGGAAAAGTAAACATCTGGCATTTTTAGCCTCTATAGTGGGTGGCTATCTCTTCTCTTCATCTCATTAAGGCTCATAAGACAATTCCCTAAACATACAAAGCCGGTTCATGTGTTAGGTGGTCAAGAGAACAGTGAATGTCCACTTCTTAATATACTTTAAAGAAGAGATTTTCATCAAAAATATAGGGGGAGGGAGGACTCTGAAAAGTAGTAGTAGTTTAGAGGGAATTGTGAAGATGGGGTGAGCATAATTCAAGCAATGATGAAGGCCTCCTCCACCTGCTACAAATTTTCATCCTCGCCCCTTAAAATGTGATTTCCCCTTAATTTTATTATTCCCCTAAGATTCTCTAATTAGTACATTACTGGGAGCTAAGCATGCTTTTTTAAAGTAAAAATTCATTTATAATAGTTGGCCGGTTATCAATAATGTACAATGTGTGAATCAATTTGGTCATACTGTTTTTTAATACCTGCCTCAAATAACGGCCCTCTTGCCTATCTTGGAACGAGGCGGAGATGAAGGGAAACAGGAACACGCAAGCAGCAGGCCTGGATGAGGGGGTGCCAAAGGAGGATCCAGGGTGTGGTAAGAACAGAGGGGGCCTGAAAGGACACAGTAATGAATGCAGAGGGAGCAGAAAGGAAAGCAAAAAAAATACCAGACACACCTCTACTTTAGAAATTTGCTGGAAACATCTGGGGATCGAGAATAAGACGAGAGGAAAAAAATCTTCTTCATGGACTTAAAGGGACCCCAAATGTGGGCCATTATTGCTGACTCAGTCATCTCATGGGCTATAAATTATTCCAAACTAAAAAGGTTATCCCAAACTAGCTTCCGTTTCTTACCATCCAGGCTGATGGAAGCACTTAGTAAGGCACACTGTCCATCCCACTGAGCGTGCCCCGGAGGGAGCGCACACCCCGGTTTGAGATGAACACCACTGGCTGCGCAGGACCGGCTTGAGAACCAGGGCCAACCGCGCTCTTTGTAACGGATGCTGGGCCTCACGTACGTGGTGCTCAGTCCTTGCGCCGGCTTAAGCTGAACCACATTGAGGCCAGCTCCAGAGAAGAGAGCGGTATGTTTTGGTGTCTCTGACATGTTTTCTGGGTCCCAAGCTACTGCTTATTTTTCCTCTCCTTTTGGTATTTACCATCCCCCTTCTCCTCTCCCATATTAAGGAAAACAGTGCAAGCCACCTTAATTTCCTTTTTGTAATGAGGCAGGGCAAAAATAATAAATATGCATATTGACATTTGCTTGGGAACCTCGAATGTAAATTCAAGGCACCAGCTCTTTATTCTGGTTAGACAGCAGATCACAATTAGATCTTCCTCAAATTCTCTGTCGTCCTGGTAACTGCTCTCTACTTAGAACATGAGGGCGAGATTACTCAAAAGGGTCTGGAAGGGGAGCAAGAGCTTATTAAGGAGTTCTTTCCGATGCTCAGAACCACACAAGCTGTTCCAAAACAGTAGCGAGGCGTCGGAGAAAAGCCCCCGTTCAGGTTATCCCGATCGCTGTGATGTATTTGGGCTCTGCCGCCGTTAAGTAGTTATGTACATTATAATAACAAGATTGGCTATGGCACACCAAAAATATTGACAATGAATAGTATTTTGGATAATCACAGATTGCAAATCCGCTTAAACGCATTCAACTCTAACAGATATATTTAGACCTAGATGAACAGTAGCTGGAGGAATTTCTTAAAGTGTCAATTGGTGTGAATGAATAAAGATGGTTTTCAAGGAGCCATATTGCTTAGGGATTAAGGCCAACTGGAACAATTCACTTAAAAAAAAAAAAAGCCTCCAAGCTCAAGAGAGCAGCTCCCCTTTATTCGATGGAGGCGCGCCCACTTCAGTCCTCAGGACTGGTGCTGGCAGCCCTGCCATGATGGTTTAGCCCTCCCCATTTGTATAGAGAAGAGTTTTTAATTGTGCATAAATGGGAACGCACAGCTCCTGTGACACAATGTTTGCAGCAAGGATGAGGAAAACAGAAATCTAAGTAGCAGTCCTTTTTATTTTGGCTTAACAGATTTTAGCAGGAAGACTCTGAATATGAATCGGCTTCATTTTTAAATCCTGAAGACAATTTCTGAAGCAGCCCATAAGGCGCCACTTTAGTCTGAGGCAATTAAAAAAAGCCTAGAATAGCAAGAAAGAAAAATCACACCATTTGTTTGGACATTGCAAGGGGGAAAAGTTACAAATGATATGAACTCCATCCCTACATCCTCCCTACATCTATTTGCTTTTATACTCTTCCTGGGGTTTTGGAGGTGGGAATGGCAAGAAGAGTAAGGAACGTTTATAATGCTTAAGATACTGCTTGTCATGTTTTAATTGCCATAATGTGAACTGTGTTACAAGCACTTAATAAAAAGGATGGCGCAGACTTTCTCCCCATAGGCCAGTGGGTCTCAAGAGTCGATCCCCTCTTTGATAATTTGGGCATCACTAAAAAAAAGTAAAGACTTATTAGAAGTAACTTTTTTTTTTTTCCTTTCATGGTCCTTAAGGACCACCCGGAGAAGGCATTTTCGAACTTAAATCCTTTACGATCTAGAGCGACCTGGAAACTACTGGAAATGTAGTTTCTCAAAGTGAAATACCAAGAGAGGGTGGCCAAGTAGTTGGACTTCCTGCAAGTCCCACTTTTAAAGTGGCCTTCACCATCTTCTTGTAGCCTCTAAGAAAGCCACTTAATGAGGAACAAAACTAATTAGTTTAAAATCAGACTGAATCTATATAGTAGCTGTTCACAATGTGGAAAATCACTTTTTTCATGGCTTATTTTCTTTTAAAATGTATGCCCTTTTCCCATCCTTAATGTGTTCTGTATAGATGAAACAAATACTCTTTGCAGCAGGACCTGGACTCAGAGGCCTCAGAACCCAATAAGAGAGTCCTGTAGCTTAAGGGTCCTTAAATGCTCACCATCTTTGTCACCTAATGTAAAATCCATCTGATCGAATAGCCGTGACTGAATTATAGATATATAATTTTTTTCTATTAAATGTTAATCTTCTGACTTGGCAGGGCAATAGAAACTCTAAATTATTAAGAAGGCAATAACCTCTCTAAACTCTTTCCTGAATTCAGAATATTCCCAGGACTGCTATCTTAAAAAACAAATTGCGAAGCTGTTTAAAATATAAAAATCAGGCCCATTCAGTACAACAATTTGATGCCAAATATCAATTATAATGGGCATTATTTTTATTGACGTCTCTTCTACTGTATCATGGAGTAGAATACAAGTATGTATGTAGGTGCACAAACACACACACACACACACACAACTACTGGGGAAGCAATCCTCGCAAGTCTTGGCTCTTTCTCATTTACATATGACATTTTTGTAACCTTCCCTTTTTGGTTGTATCCATTCATCACCGATGTTTGTTCATGCGGGCATAAATAATGAACATGCCCTCTAATGCATAAGTCATGCCACATGACCAATTATGCTCACCACAAGGGCTCTCGGTGCCCAGGGAGCTTCCCTGGAATGCCACCACTGCTGCAGCTTCTGGGTTTTTTTCTAAACCTCTTACCATCACAACTCTCGTGAGGCAGAGGCCCCTGTATGTGGCCAGAAACAGAAGCCGTGCTAAGACGCAGGTTACTATTTACCCGGAGAGATCTGATCTAGGCAGTCTTGTTCAAGTAGCCAAGGCCCAGAACTGGGAAAGAACTTCTAACAACAAAGTCTCGGATCCAGTTTAGTTGGGGGGATCACTGAATGAAAGGGAGTGGAGATGCCCGTTCTCCATGTTGTATTTTGTATACCATATATTTTACGGTGCCATTTTTTCCCCTCCTTCCTGAAACACAGTCATTGCTGAGTATCACGCACAACATGTAGCAGCCAGCAGCGAGGCCCAGGCTCTTCCTTCTCTGGCAGGCATGTGCCACCATATTTTTGCATGCTCATCACAGGCAAGTCTCTTTCCATCCTTATTTTGGTGCCAAAGGTACTGCCATTACTTCGATGCACAGAACTTGCAAGAAGAAAAAAGGTCACGTGAGGCTGCAGAGTCCAGTGATGAGGAGAATGAAGAGGCAGTAAGGAGTTCTTCTACTGTGGTGAAGCGGATGTCAAGAGAAGCTTCTGGCCACTGCCACCTGAGGTTTAGCTTTATGTGAGCAGGCCCTGATACACCTTGTCGTCGTGGGCACCAAAAATGAACTTGAAACCCTTTTCTACTTTGAAACGAGTAAACCAAGAACAGGAACCCTTCAGGTAGGTAAGAAGCATGTGTAGAACAGTTTTTAGGAAAGCTGGTAACACTGGGGGGAAAAGCACTCGTGTTCTGAAGCAGCAAGATTCCTAAAGCAGCAAAGATTCGACGCATAAGAGAGTTTTAAACCACGGAATATTTGGCTAGGGTCAAGAGCAAAGGTTGAAATAAAAAGCAAGCCATCAGAAAGATTAAGCTACATTCATCCGGAGTTATAGAACGGCGCAGGTATAGCTAGTGAATAAAGTCACTGTAATATTAAAGTTTAAGATGTTCGTTGAATGAATATTCAGTTTTCATAGTTCTTTATAACATGGACCCTCCGGCAAAAAGAATGAGCTTTCCCAACAAAGCAGGAATGATAAGAATGAAATGAAACAGTGGGAGAGTAATAGAGCTTTCAACAAAGGAACGCACACCAAAAGAAATCTGGTGATTCTTTTAGAGAGCACTCCCATCTCTGACACAGCTGATCTTCCTGCAGATGTCCTTGTTTTTCTGAACAAAGAACAGCAGAGAGACCAGCATCACCCACTCTTGTATATTCCACTTGTTTACTATCTAAGAAGCTTTAGCCTTCAGTGTCATAAATGCAATCTCTGCCTTTGATATCAAAAGGTGGGTGAATGAGACAATGGGATTAATTCAAGGAGGTCACTTGCTCCCCCACTCTATGTGGCAGACTGAAAATGGGCAACATCATCTGTACGTTGGACCCCTTCGTGCTCGACACCAAATTCTCAAAAGTGGCACATGGCATAAATGACCTTGTAAATCTTTTACGAGGATGTTCAAAACAATATTCCACATTTTATTGGTGATTGAAGACAAAATAAAGTACACATGAGGTTCCCCTCCCACTTCTATTAAGGAAAATACAACACTGAAATGTGACTATTCAGTAAAGAACGTTCTCTGCTATAGAGCTTCAAAGAAGACCTAAATAAGACTCATGAAACAGAAGTCATGCCAAAGGACAACAGTAAATATACAAATTAAAGGATCCAAATACTGCTCATGTAAACTATCTAAAGAATTAAAAATAAATCCAATTCTGACTTTTCACTGTTGTTTCTATACTGAAGAAATGTGATGGTTTCTGGTGGGAGAAGCTATTTTGATGGCTCTTTGTCCTTGTTATTATACAAAATTGGAACCCAAAAATCTGGTTCGGGGGCGCCTGGCTGGCACAGTCGGTGCAGCATGTGACTCTTGATCTCAGGGTCGTGAGTTCGAGCCCCACGTTGGGCATAAAAAAAAAAAAGAAAAGAAAAGAAATCTGGTTCACGATGTTCAAAGATTATTGCTAAGGCACATTTTGCAATTAAAAGAAAACTTGGTTGAAAGGATTCATTTGTTCAGTTTATTTGCTAACAGTCAAATTAGTAATCTTCGATCTGAATGGTAAACAAAATATTAATAAAAATAGCAAAACATATAATCTCTCCTTAATGAGATGTAGTTAATAAAAATGGTTGGTTACAATACAGTATTTACTAATACATGGTCAATTTTATTATTTCCTTGTGATCTACATTCTTACAGTTTACTCTATTATTGTACTTTCATCTAAAACCTGAAAAATGTGTTTTCTAAAATCAGTTCTCTAATTTTGCATGAAAACTGCATTTCACATTATTAATTTTATTAGTGCAATTTTCCTATAAATAAGTACAAAGCATTTGGAGGATGTATGTATAATGAATGTTTCATTACTATAGTAGCAAATGTAAAAGTAATTGCTTTAAAAAGCCTAAAATTTTTGACACTTTGAAAAATCTAGCATACCATTTATCATAGTTCTCTAAATACTATGGCGAGAGAAATCACCACAAGTGAAAATTAAGATACTGCTGTAGATATTATGAGACCATTTTAAAATAAATTCCTAATACATTCTACCCTTGCCTGTTTTTAATCTAAATGTAATTTAGCACTGCACACCACTTTATGAAAAGAAATGTACTTAAAGGGGCATAAAAGTTACTAGTGTAAGAAGAAAAAAATCTGTACCTCTAAAAGAAGTCAAAGGCACTCATGAAGTTACTTCAATAAAAATGCAACTCGGCCAGCCAAGTTATGATGCATTCCTTAAAATCACATTTGGTCTCATGGCTCAACTGAAGACCTGAAAGATCTTTTGATCCGCTTACCAAATTAATTTCCCTGAAAGAAATCTTTAAAAATTATTTCAGCCTAACCCTTCTTCGTATGGACCTACGAAGGTGGCTTATGTTTTATTAGGGACTCAACAGCTTAAATATACGTAGCCCATCCGAGACAGTGTTAGGTTGTTTGCCTAACTGTAAAATTAACATAGATAGAATATAAGATTTGAACTGATAAGGAAAAACTCAGTAACATACCCATCTAATTAAAAAAAAAACTTGCTGATGAAACAAAATATATTTTATTTCAATTATCCTAGCACAAGGCAGCCCAGGAAGGCCATGGGGTTGCACAGGGAATGCTGAGCACCACAGCTAAAGCACACCCTGGCTGATCAGGACTGCTGTCAGCACACAAGCCCCTGCCGCATCTGTATGATCTGGAGTAAGGCCGCCTGCACATCTTCGTCCATGTGACCCTTGAGAGAAAGAAGAAAGGCAGAAACATTTTATGTCATCTTCATTTACACAAGAATTCGAAAGACCGAGACTTTGAAACAGGGCCTAAGTGGTTGTGATTCACCAAATGCTAAAGCCTCATCATCACGGTGCTATTCTAAAGGATTTACTGGAAAGAAAGTAAGCTTCAAAGTAGTATAGACCAGCTGCTCTCAACACTTATTATCAGAAGACGGATGGACAAACGCCTCTCCTTTCCTCTTTTCTTAACGGCTCAGATAATAGGGGCAGCATGAGTTATAGATAAGCAAAGTCAGCTACAAAGCTGTTTTATTTCCTGCTCCTGCTGAGAAATGTTTTTGTAATTAGAAAAGTAATCAATGAAAAAGACTCCATACTTATATTCTTATCCTAAGTAGGATCACATGTACGATTTTGCAACTTGCCCTTTCACCTAATGTCGCAAAGTCTTTCCCCAGCTGTATCCCTAATTATTTTTTTTTTAAAGATTTTCTATTTATTTATTTGAGAGAGAGAATGAGATAGAGAGAGAGAGCATGAGAGGGGGGAGGGTCAGAGGGCGAAGCAGGCTCCCCGCTGAGCAGGGAGCCCGATGCGGGACTCGATCCCGGGACTCCAGGATCATGACCTGAGCTGAAGGCAGTGGCTTAACCAACTGAGCCACCCAGGCGCCCCTGTATCCCTAATTATTTTACGTTATTGGATACTATTCCAGTGTACAGATATATCATCGTTTCTTTACTCGTTCCCCCAATGATGGCCATTTAAGGTGTCGCCCATCTTTTTTTTTTTTTTATTTATTTGACAGAGAGAGACACAGTGAGAGAGGGAACACAAGCAAGGGGAGCAGGAGAGGGAGAAGCAGGCTTCCCGCTGAGCAGGGAGCCCGATGCAGGGCTCGATCCCAGGACCCTGGGACCATGACCTGAGCCGAAGGCAGACGCTTAATGACTGAGCCACCCAGGCACCCCAGTGTCGCCCATTATGGGCAGATTCCTCGAGAAGAAATTGCCGGGTCAAAAGCAGGCTCAATTGCTAATTTTGCTAAGCACTACAAAACTTCCCTCTACCGGCATTGTAACGATTTGCACTGCCACCAACCGGGTATAAATGCCGATTTCCCAGACACCTTGGCCAACACTACAGACTATCGTCCTGTTTAATATTTGCCAATCCCATAGGTGAAAAATGGTACCTCCTTGTTTATTTGCATTTACCCATTACCAATGAGGTTGAGATCTTTTTATATGAATGTTAGCCATTTATATTTAGGAAGAAACACTTTGAACTTAAAAAGATGGCAAGAGGTTGATTAAATGCGAGTCAATATGGTAGGCTTAAAACACCCTCTTCCCCTTTTTCTTTGCTTGAACACTTGAATAGGTTTCAGCATAACACTTCCTATTAATATAAAAAGTTATGCTTCCAAAATCTGTTTCTATAACAGCAGGATGATTAAATTTCAAACATTAGCCATAGTTGACTAAACTGAATTTCTTAGTTAACTTTATGATGCCAGAAGGCAAGACTATTTCAGATGCCAGTTGTTTTTGTTATGTTTCATTAGGAGTCAGTAGAATTTCAACTTTTGGAAGCATACATTAGACAAAGTTGAAAGGCTCGTTAGTTTGCAGTGTCTTCCGGCGAGAGCATGCTCTTCCTCCTCTGGCCAATATCAGACCTGAATGAGTTCCTCATCCTCTCTAACACACATCTTCTACACTTTTCTACCATTTTCCTCCTAAAGTTCCTATTCTGCTGTCCATCAATTGTCTTCTCTAACAATTGCAGTAAGTTGACCCTTGAACAACAGGAGTTCAAACCATGGGTCCACATAGACACAGATTTCTTTTTTTTTATTAATACCATATGGTACTATACATGTATTTTCTCTTACGATTTTCTTAATAATATTTTCTTTTCTCTGACTTTTTGTAAGAATACAGTATATAATAAGTATTTAATAAATATCACATACCAAATATGTGTTAACTGACTACTTATATTACTGGTGAGACTTCCAGTGAACAATAGACTATTAGTAGTCAAGTTTTGGGGGGAATCAAAAGTTATATGCAGATTTTTCAACCATGCAGGGTCTGCACCCCTGCCTCCCACTGTTCAAGGGTCAACTGTACTTTCAAATCCCAGCTCATCTTCTAGCTCCTCAAAAGAAAGCAGCCAATCATACCATTCATTCTTTTCCATTTGTTTCTCCTGCATCTCCTATAGAAAAGGAAGGCTTTTTGACTTTTAAGAATTTGACACTGTAAACCTTCTTCCTTTTTATTATTTTACCTAGTTCCTTTTATTAAAAAATGACCTTCTTGGAAGCTTTCTCTCATCTCAACACCTTTTAAAAACAAAACAAAACAAAACAAAAACAGTGTGGGCTGACACTTCAAATCCTAAACAAGTCCTGTTATATCTCACCTGCCATTCTAACATTGTCTTTTAATACGTCTTCCTGAAAAATCTATTCTGAGAATTTTGGAGAAGCTGATCATAGGGTTTCTACAGAGCATTAAGTATAGTATTCTTCATATGCTAAACATTTTCTTATTTTTCTAAAGAAAGCTTTCTCATTATAGCCCCAAAGAAGGGAATTCTTAATCTTATGCTTCACTGAGTTTAAGCCTCAATAAATAAATATTATTGATAATCTAACAGAACCAATTTTTTTTCTTATACTCTTACAATTTTGTGCACCCCTTGTCATTTTTGCACTTTTATAGTATTTCCTACATTTCAAGAAATACTCCTGAGAAACAGTAAAGTCCTTTCCACTCTCTTTAGCTGACAGCCAGGTATGGATGTCAAGGCATTATCTCCAGCTAGCAGTACCATTAACATGCGCTGCCATCATATGTTGCCAAACTGTCTATAAAATGAGTGACAAGCAGATGGAGAGAACACTAAATGTAAGATGTTGTGTTACCATATAGCTTTGTAAATTTCTGTGGGAGATACACAAGCCATGATTAAAAGAAACACAATTATTTTTAAATAAGCATATGGGATACAACTACTTTACACATCAATGACTTTCACATAAATTTACTTGAAAATAATAAATGGTCTTCTCTAAAATGGGGATTAAAGAGTGCAGCTGTGTTGAGCACCGGGTGATGTATGGAAGTGTTGAATCACCGTATTGTACATCTGAAACTAATACAGAACTGTATGTTAACTATACTGGAATTTTTAAAAAATAAAATTGAAAGGATTCTTAGAAATAAAAAGAATAAAATGAAATCTTTTCCAAAGGAGGAAGAGTTTTTTTTTTTTTTACCTGTGCAGCACTAAGAAGATGTGTCCGATAAATTGCAATCACCTCTTGGTGCTGTCTGTCAGCGTCCTAGAAATGTGGAAAGACGGACAGATCAGAGATCAGCATTCACGTTTTCAAACACATGGAGGCTTGTGATAACGCCACCTTCAGGCTTGACGCTACACAACAGTATTGTGCTCCCACCATGTTATGCTCCTGCCACACCTTGTAACAAACCACCTTGGACCCACCAGATGCAAAACTTCATAGCGTTAACAGTAGTATAAACTTTCCTAATCAACGTGTGGGAACATTCCTAGTGAAAGCAATGCCACTTGTCCTAGGTACCATGAAATTACTGCCTCAGTTCACATCTAATGCCACGAGATCATCCAGACACTTATCAACTTCTACTTTGGATTATTGCAAAAGCTTCTCATCTTGTCTCCCTGCCTCCAGATTTTATCTCCTCTCATGCTTCTCTTTGCTCATACCACTTCTGGCTCAAAAACCTTGGGAGAAACTTCATTCCATATAAAAGAGAATCTAGACTCATGCGCTTGCTTCTCAACAGGCTTGGCAGTTTCGCCACAAATACAGCTCCCGCGACCAGCCAGGCTAGTCAGCCTCTCACTGCCCCGTGGGCATGCCTCTTGCATTCCACTCCACCCCTTCCTCCCTACGATTTCCCTTGCCTGAAAGATTCTCTGTGCTCCATTCACCTACCAAAACACCATCTACCTTACAGGTTCAGGCCAGCTGTTTCCTTCCTCTCTAACTAGCTCCCACCACACCAGTGATCCTTCCTTCCTGTGAATTCATAATCCCTTAGAATCTGGGATCTTATTCTCAATTCTATATTTGATATTTTTGATCTTGTTACTTTACTTTTCGTGGATCTGTATTTTGCCTCTCTACCTACCCAGAACTCCCTGGGACAAAAACTGTGTACTCTCTCTCTCCCTGACAGTGTTTAGCACAGTGTCATGAACATAATAAATAATAAACCAATATTTCCAATTATTGAAGGGACTACCATATCCTTTTGATAAGATCCAAATCAGTAATTTGTCATCATTAATTTGTAGGCCAGGGGTGTTAATAAAATGAACCCTTAAAAAATAGCTTTCTTCTATTCAAAAACAACTCCTAACCAATTCATCTAAAATTGGAAATTATTAGCAACAATTTACATTTGAGCAGGATATGTTTTCCTTAGTATTTCCATGCATGTTATATTACCTCATCTGATTAAAAAAGCAAACAAATAAGTAATTTGTTCTTACTGGCCTACTTTACAGGTAAGGAGGCCAAGGATTAAGGGGAATATTCTATGTCACTTGCTTTTAAGTGGAGGAGTTTAGAACTGAGCTCCCGTCTTCAGTTTCTCAATCCAGTTGCTTTCTTTGACATAGAAAGGAGACACATATATGTATATAGGATACCTATATATGAATATATATATTTCCAGATGTTTTCTTTTAATACATGAGATATAAAACCAGAGGGATGCCTACCTTTATTTGTAAGTATAAAATATTATTTCTAAAAAAAAAAAAAAAAAAAGAACACCTCCTTTAAAAGTTGAGTGGACCAATATTTGAGAGAGTTAGAAAGATACCAGATTTGGAGTCAGCCAGTCCCAGGATTAAATTCTAGCTGCATGTCCCTAGGCCTCACGTATTTTCATCTTTGTTTCCTTAAGAATTAAATCGGGGGGGGGGGCGCCTGGGTG